>NC_143512.1:55258377-55510877 GCF_031878675.1 Megascapheus bottae | reverse complement strand
AGTCCAAGGACAGTGCGCAGGCCCTGAGCTCAAGCCCAAGACTGGCCAAAAAAAAAAAAAAAGATCTTTTGGGTCATCGTACTTTGAATAATTACTCTGTTGTTTGAGATATTAAAACCAATGTGTGTTCATATCTGTATGTTCACCACACCATACTCATCTGACAAACCAGTCTCTACTCTGAATCCATGTTAATATCTGCTGATCAGTTGATGTTAGCTTTTTCTCACACCATTTCTATATCAGAACACATAGCTAATTTTACCCATGACTATCTGTAGTAAAAATTATATCTTTGTTTGTTCTTAAGTTCTCATCAAAAGATTCCACCAAGTCCAAACCACAAGCCACTATCTTTTCATCTTCAACCATTCAACCTATGGTCAAACCAATCATGATAGAATCAACAGGAACCTAGATAACTTATGTGACTTGTGGTCGCTCTGACCAAATGACTTCAGAGCTTCACAGTTCTCTGCCAGGAAACCCAAATGTAACCCCTGCTTCAGTGTCAGTGATGCACACATGCACTGAAGTCCATGAGACTTTTATCTCCAATTAACCACTAGAAACCCAGAAGTAGCTCTGTGGTTGAAGGGATAGGGCAGTAGCCTTGAGCTCAAGAGCTCAGGGACAATGCCCAGGCCCAGAGTTCAAACCCCATGACCAACAACAAAAAAAAATTTCCTTAGTATTTACAAAATGAACCCCTAGTTCTCTCAATAAGTTTCTCATAGTGAATTCAGGTTCACAATCCTTAATAACCCCTAAATGACACAACTTCCAAGATGGAATAAGAAAATAGAAAGGAAAACATAGGGATCAGAGTAAAATGACAGAACACTTAAATTAATGTGGGACAAGGAAACTACCCATAGGTAATCCCCTGACCAGTACACAGCTGGAGAAGCTCTTCCAATGTACTGCCACCAGTAGCAGCAGCTCCTTCCCACTTGGGACTCTTTCCAGCTTGAAAGTCTGTAAGGTTTCCAGGACTTAAACAGATATGAATAAAGCATAAAGGAATACCTCCCTTATACAGAACTAGATAGAATTTACCCCAATATCCTAGTAGTGTATGAGGGATCCATGGTCTACCTTGAACTCTTTTTCTTTCTTTCTCATTTTTCAGGTCTAAGACTGGGACTCATACTCAGTACTTGCAGCTGTGACTCACTGACTAGCACCCTACTGTTTCATGTCTCCAACCCCATCTTCAACTTTTTCTAGAAGAACCAATAGTAGAATATCTCAAGGGTCTCACAACTAGTCTTTGCTTCCAATATCCTCTTCTTCAAATCTTTCCTCAGCACTGTTTTGTGGCCACTTCACTAAAACTAAATTTATTTCCTCTGCCTCCTATTTTTGGCCTTACTCAAGTGAAAGAAAATGGCTGTTGTAAAGTATGAAGAAACAAATACAAAAACTAAGAAGTGAACAATCTATTGTAAATAAAATATTATAAACAATAGATTATAAGTTTCTAAGATGTGGATAAAAGGTTGATAGTTGACAAAGAGCATGAAAAAATACAGTAAGGCCTTTGTATGGTGAGTACAATTGTATACTACTACCTCATTTACTTGCTTGTTTATTTGCAGTACTAGGGTTTGAACTAGGAGCTTTGCACTTACTAAAAGGTGTTTTACCACTTAAGCCACATCTCCAGCCCACTTTTTTTGAAGTATGATATAAATGAGGAATAAAATAAGCAAAGAACTAAGTTGATATCTACTATTCTAGGGAGTCATTGCAAGAAATTGCAATTTATCAATGTTATAATGAAAATAGCTGGCAATAGCAGGGGAATTGCTAGAAGAGCTAAAGGTAGCCACCTCTCAGTTAGGACAGAGTCTTATGCAAATTATCTACAGTTTATGATTACGCCAGTGTACAATTATGTCACATTTAAGGTAAAAAAGAAATAAAGGAGGCAGGGAACAAGAGGGTAAGAAAGGTCACATGGGAAGTCTTTGGCTTGTACCTTTCCAAACACATTGGGACTTCTCACAGAGCTGCATTTTCCTACTCATTTGTTGAACCATCTTCCGGGTCAAATATAGCTGATTTAGACATTTCTGGAAGCAAATGCACACACATATATAATACATCTTTAGAAACATATATGCATACCTGAGATATGTTGGATACACAGTTACAACTAACTGTTGATTAGAAAGTTCAAAGAGTCTACATTGCCAAACCAGTACTAACAATTAATTGCTATTGTTTATTATCACTGTGAAAGGATCAGTTCAATTACCTATATCTATACATACATATATGTTCATATAATTTCTAATTTCTTCAACAACTCTATGTGGCAGGTATCAGCTAAATTAAAGTCCCTTCTTATTTCCCTAGCCTAAAAACATTTCCTTAACTTATAAACCACTCAGACCAAAAACACTAGAAATGGGGGCAGTCAATTACAGAACTCTTTTTTTCTTTTTGAAAAAAAAAGATTTTATTAACATTGATTTTTACATCATATTTCAAATGTCATGTTTAATAAGTTATTACAGAACTCATAAGTAATTTACCTAAATTTCCATGAACATAAAAAAATATTATTTTGTTATCCCATTGAACCATATAGAATGTATGGTTCTGATATTCTTTCATCCAACTTTTATCAAGATTGTGAGAAAAACAAAGTATTCTACCAAAGCACGTTGCTTAAAAGTTCCTGTTTCGGCCTGGTGGCTTGACTCTTGTTAAGAAAAAGCTGAGGAAGGGCCGGGAGTTTGGCCTAGTGATAGAGTGCTTGCCTAGCATGCACAAAGACCCGGGTTCGATTCCTCGGTACCACATTCATAGAAAAAAGTTGGAAGTGGTGCTGAGGCTCAAGTGGTAGAGCTCTAGCCTTGAGAAAGTCCAAGGACAGGGCTCAGGCCCTGAGCTCAAGCCCAGGACTGGCAAAAAAAAAAGAAAGAAAGAAAGAAAAAGCTGAGGAACTGCTTTGGGTTAAGGAAGTGTTTTTGAAATGTAAGGTTTTGTCTTAATCTGGTTTCTTCTCAAAATGGAATTCACACATAGATTGTTCAAGAAATAGCCATGGGTGCAGGTATATTTTGAGATTACTTGTGTAATATTAGTCTTATTTCAAAGTAATCTTATGTAAATACATTAGACCCTGTTCAAACTAGCCAATCACAAGCAGATTGTGAACTGGAGTTCAACCAATCAGAACAAAGAGGGCAGAGCCTGCTGTGTTAGGGATAAATAGGGTGGTGGCCTTCCTTCTCTGTGTGCTTGCTGGCCAGATTTTTGGCTGGCAATGCACCCTTCTAGGAAGTCGGTTTTGTCTTGCTGAGACAATTATTTTTATGTGTATCATTGTGATTTCGATGGTTCTTGGCGAGCGTATTTATAATAAAACCAGTTAGGAAAATCAGTGATGAATGAGACAAAATGTACTTATTGGGACTCTCTCAAAACATGAAGATGAATGAGTACTGTAGAGAAGGCTTTTTTGTTGCTGTTCCTTTGCAGCAGTGCTTTTCTTTTTTTATATTTTATTTATTTTTGCTAGTCATGGGGTTTGAACTCAGGGCCTGGGCACTATCTCTGAGCTTTTTCTGCTCAAGGATAGCTCTCTATTACTTTGAGCCACAACAGCACTTCCAGTTTTCTGGTGATTAATTGAAGATAAAAGTTTCACTGATTTTCCAGCCTTGGCTGGCTTTGAACTGCAATTCTCAAATCTCAAATCTCAGCCTCCTGAATAGCTAGGATCACAGGCAGGAGCCACCAGCAGCTGGAAACACGGCATTTAATCCTCTGTAGGAACCATCACTGAATCTTCACAGCTCGGAAATCTGACAAGAATTATTTTCATGTTTTGGTTTCTTCCTCCCTCAATGTTACCACATAACAAATGACACATGTTGCTTGTTTGTTTGATGTATGCGAGGTAGAACAATTAACTCTAAAGTAAGTTTCCCAATCTCAGCACTATTGGCATTTGGGGCAGGTAATGAATGCAATGTTGTGGGGCTGTTCTGGCCACAGCAGCAAGTTTAGAAGCATCCCTGGCCTTTGCTCACTAAACTGCCCTGCTCAGGGATTATAACAATGGAAAACATCCTCAGACCTTGCCAAATATCCCCTGGGCACAAAATCATAGCTGAAGACGACTAGGACTCATGAGCTAAGACATTAGCTCCTCAAACTGTGGGATGTTCAATTGTCACTCTACCTACCTGGCCTTTAGAGACAGCATCTTCTTTCTCACCTCTGTTCAGGACATGAGGTTGCTTGCAAAACTGGAGAGCAGAGTTGCTTGTTTCTGAACTTCCTTTGATGGGTGTCTTCAGAGGCTCCTCAAAAGAACCTGCAAGAATGATGTTCAGCCCTGAATTTTGTTTTGAAAACAAGATAATCACTTTGATTAAATATCTGTCCATAGCATCTTTCACAATAGAACAGACGTGAAGGCCTAGGTTCTCACCCTCCCCCGAGAAAAAGGAGGGTGGGAGGAAGAGGAAGGCACAGGGCCTTATCCACAACACTGGATTCATGACTGAATACTCATGAGAAACTGCTTCAGTGGCCTCAGAATAGGAAGGAAATGCCAGGATTAAAGGCATGACTCCAGCTGCAGCAGCTGCACTAAGATGCTTTATTTCTGCAAGAATATGAAGAATGGCTGGAAATAGTTCAATAGTTTAACATGATGGCAAAGCATATCTGCCCACACTATGCTGACCCCACCAGGAAATTGCTATGGCTTGCTTTGCCAGTCACAGCCAGTCACTCTGTGAGCCTATTTCCCACACTTCACCTCTGCACATGGAGTCTTAGCCTTATCCAGCATTTTGAAAGGGAAAACCAAGAGCTGAATCATCAGATGACTGAGAGAAATGTTCACTTCTGCGGGATGGGAATTCTAAGAGTTGTGACCAAATGAGAACTATAGATCTCAGAATGAGCTTGTCAGAGTACTGGCAGAGGCTTATGGAATCCTGCCATCCTAACAGAACTATTGGTGCCCATTTCCTCCCTTTATGTCTCTCTGTCTTATCTCCTCCTTCTCATCCTCCTCCTTCTATATTTTTTTCTTCTTCTCCCTCTTTCCCTTCTTATTCTTCACATGCTGCAGGACATTTCCATTTCTCTCTCTCTTTTCCTTTCCCCCTTTCCTCTTCTTTCTCCATCTCTTCCACTCTTCCTGTTACTTTCTCTTCCCCTCATTTTCTCTATTCATTGTTTTCAAATATATACATACATATACACATGCATATACCATATACTACATACATACATTAATATACACACTGCATATACACAGCATACATAGTCCATTAGTGTTTATGGTATATATAGTGTATACATATATTTACATATACATATGACATCTGATTAATCTGCCAATATAAGGGCCATATCATATGTTAAATTCAACATGTGTTGAATTTAAATCCCACAGATTTAGGAGTACACTTGGGGTACACATGGGGTGTCAGGCAAATGCAGCTCTTGAGCTCCAGCAGCCCCCAGACAGCCTACATACATGCAAAGGAGTTGCAACCAATCAAATTCTTGTGGCTCACTTCCCATTTGGGACCCTAAGTGTGGCCTGCCTATGTGATAGAGCAGTCTGAGCCTCTTCTCCTCTAGGCCACTCCATTTTGAAGTTTTTTCTTTTTTTATTTTTTTGTTGGTTTAATTTTTGCAACTCCTGGGGCTTGAACTCAGGACCTGGGCACCAACTCTGAGCAATTTTTACTCAAGGCTAGCCCTCTACCACTTGACTCACAGTTCTACTTCTACCTTTTTAGTGGTTAATTCCAGATGAGAGTCACAGACTTTCCTGCCCCACCATCCTTAAATCTCAGCTCCTCAGCCTCCTCAGTAGGTAGGGTCACAGGCATGAGCCACTGGCTCGGGCTTGAAGTTTTTCTTTTGCTACAAGATTTTTGTTGCTCTTATTTCATCATCCCTTGTTTTAGAAATTTCCAGTTCAGAGAGGAAAAGGGGAAAGTAGTTGACCAAAGATAACACAAGACCATCCTACAGGACAAAGATTATCTCGGGGCTACATCCTTTTCACATTTCAAAACCGAGCTCACCTAGAGTCAGGGTGTCCTTTTCAGGCATTACCCTCAGTTCTGACCCCACAGATTCTTCTAGGCCCAAGGTGGAACTCTCCTCCCCTAGAGACCGTTTGGCCAGGCCCTGGTTTGGACTCTGCTGCCATCTTGTGGTGATCGGGCTACTGGCCACAGGAATCTGCACCCACAACCTCTTAAAGTTGCTCTTAAAGTTAGAATATGTAGTGGTAACTGGTTCAAATCCCTGTTGAACAGCAAAGAGGGTTGTTATTATGTCTTCAACTGGCAAAAGGAAATTTTCCTTAGTACTTAGCAAGTGCTAGACCCTTTGCTCAAACCTTAATACTGCCAAAGAGAAATTTGCAGGAGTACTACCTGGTACAAAACTGAGTATGTACCTAAGACTTCTAACTTTTGTGCCTTTGGAAATTACTTAAATCACACACACATGCAGAGTAAATTATATATTACAAATAAGTTTTTTTTTACTTAAGGCATGGCTTAAGTGGTAGAGTACCTGCAAAGCAAGCAAACCAAGCAAGCACAAATCCTGAGTTCAAATCCATGTATCAACCATGTGCTAGTGGCCTGTAATCTTCACTATTTGGGAGTCTGAGATCTGAGGATCGTGGATTGAAGCTAGCCCAGGCAGGAAAGTCCTTAAGACTCTTAACCTGAAAAGCTCAAAGTGGCGGTATGGCTCAAGTAGTAGAGTGCTAATCTTGAGTGGATACAGCTCAGGGACAGTGGCAGGCCATGAGTTCAAGTCCCAAGACCAGCACCAAAAAATAAATAAATAAATAAATTAGGTTCCGATAACAATGACAATGATTCAAATAACACAAAAAACCAATGAAATTGCACACCTAGAGCTTCTAATCAAGAGTATGTACCCCACAACTCACAAAAAAAGTGTGCAGACATACAGAGGAGTTGAAATCCTAATTATATTTATAGACCATTACTATTAGGCAATCGTGTGAAATATAACATGAAATGACATCATATACTCTGACATTTACATACTCTGTTTCTCCACTTTTCAAAGTTTTCCGTTGATTCCAGCTTTGGAAACACTGTAAGACTATTTGTGGCCATACTCAGGCAATCTCTGTACTTCAGCCAAGAAGCCCTCAGCCTCGTAGAAAGGGAAAAGAAAAAGATACCATATTTGAAAATGTATTTGATTTTTTTTAAAAAGGAGACCTAGCCGGGCATGGTGGCTCATGCCTAGCTACTCAGGAGGCTGAAATCTGAAGAGCACAGTTCAAACTCAATCCAGGCACTAAAGTCCATGAGACTCTTATCTCCAATTAACCACCAGAAAATTAGAAGTGGCACTGTGGCTCAAGGGTAAGGCGGTAGCCTTGAGCTAAAGAGCTCAGGGACAGCACTTAGGCCTAGATTTCAAGCCCCATGACCCACAATAATATATATATATATATTATTTAAACTCAGTGTAAAAGTTTAAAAGATGAGAAGAAGAAATTGGCAACATGGCAGCTAAGCAAAAATGCTGAAGACATTTCACCCTGGTGCTTTGGCAAGCCTGTGCCTTTCTGACTTGGCTTGCTACTCTGTCCATCTTGAATGCTTTCCACTTGAAATCTCTCTTGTGATTCTCTGCCAGGGTAATTCCTAGTCCACCTTCACAGCTCAGTTTGCCAACAACCTCAGAAAAGTATCCCAGATCTTCCTTCTCCACCACACCACACAGGGTTAGGCAGTCTACGGGAAACTGAGTAGGGTCCCCAGAAATATTCAGATCGTAATTCAACTTCCCTTTGTGTTGCCTGCCCATGGCAGCAGGGCTTTACAAGGTGATTAGAAGCTAAACTACCATGAAATGGGGATTCCATGGTAAATTGTTTGGTGAACCCTAAATAACATCACATGTGTTGTCATAAGAAGGCAGAGAAAATAGAAGAGATGATAACATGTCCAAGAACAGAGACTGAGGTGCTGACTTCAGCCAAACCAAGATATACTGATAGTCACCAAAACCTGAAGTGGCAAAGCACAGATCCTCTCAGAAGCCCCTGGAGGAAGTGAGGCCAAGCCCCTTAGCTTCCACCCAGTAAAACTGGCCGCCACAAGTATGTGTTTTGAGCCACTGAGTTTGTGCTCATTTATTTCAGCACCCATAGGAAACTAATTCACACTCCTACTGGCCCTGTACAGTTCACTGTGTATGCTTCCAATAGAGCCCTACTAATAATATTTAGTAATAATCTTACTAATCATCCTTCTAATAAAATTGAGCTCTTAATGTACCCAGACACTGGAATGTATGGATTGCATAGTTTCAATTCTATCACAACCCTGTGGGTCAAGTAGGTACCATTATTTGCCCCATTCTGCACAGCTGATCATGAATCCTAATGGGTTTATAGAACTTGAACAAAGAGTCAAAGATACTAAGCCAGGAGTCAGTGGTTCCTTGCTACTCAGGAGGCTGAGATGTGGCGATCTTGGTTCAAAGCCTGCAAAAGACCATGACGATTTTATTCGCAATTAAATTCCCTTTATTTCCAATAAAGCTGGAAGAGGAGCTGTAGTACAAGAGGCAAAGCATTAGCCTTAATCAAAATAAATAATAAATAAAGTTCAGGGACAGTGCCTAGGCTCTGAGTTCAAACTTACTTGAAAATAATCAATGAACAGTCAAAGAGAAGTATGAATTAAATAACAGCTGGCAGCTGAAGTGGTTGAAGTCACAGAGGTAGCATGCAAACAATGAGGCTTCGGAGCTACAGGAGATTTCACTGGTCTATTTCGTCTTCGATGTTTTTAAACTTTTGTTCCAGGATCTCCCTCCTGCACAGGAAATGCCTGTCACATAGTTTCAATGGCTCAAGTGTTTATGAATAGAGAGGAAGAGGAAAGTAAGAGAAAGAAGACAAAGAAGGGAAAAGGTTAAAAGACTTGCTGCTCAGAGTCCATGGTCCAGCTCTTTACCTTGTGAGTTCCTATCATGTTGACACTATGTTGGGAGGAATTTGGAGCCTTGGGACCAAAACAATAAATAGAAAGGACCTTACAAAGGTTAAAAACAAGGTCAGGAAGTCACAAGATGAAACAAATGTACTAGAGATTAAATCATCTGACACCCAAGCATTTAGCAGACCCAAAACACCTGGACATTCCAAGAAAGACATGCTGATGGCACAGTATGGCAAGAACCTGGTGACAAAGACAAAAGTCACAAAGAGGGTTGGGGAGCTCTCTGGCACAACCCTATGTGTGTACACGCACACATACACACACACACACACACACACACACACACACACACATGTCATTCCTTAGGTCTGGGTGACAGTTCCCAAACACCCACACTATCACGAGCCCAAAATATGTTGTATTCTTTCTATAACATATTTCAAATTCAGGGATTCAAATACTGTGACAAATTAGTTGTAAGTACCAAAAGATTCATCTCCCTACTTTTGAATCTCAATGTCCTCACATTCTTGGGCAAGATAAATCAAGAATGATAATATACTGATGTTTTTAAAAGATGGAAGAATATGTGGCTATTAGATCCAAACTATGCACATGGTACCCAATTCTATGAACATAGTATTGGAAATATAAACACAACTACACAGACATAAAAATCTATGACTCTATAGACATAATGTTTTATTACATAGACTAATATGTATCTATGACATTCAAACCCTCAGCCTAATTTTAATTATGTTCTAAAATCTAAGTGCCAGTGATTGTATATAGAGATTCCCTTCTTGAATACGTCTTTGTTAAACACGGCATTTGAAATACGATGTAAAAATCAATGCTAATAAATTCTTTAATAAAAAAAGATGGAAGAAAGAACTTTAAATGCTTTTTACCCCAAAGGGAGCAATGTTTGAAGATTTAGATATATCTAGGCTGATTTAAATATTATACACCAGGAGCTGGGAGTTTGGCCTAGTGGTAGGGTGCTTGCCTAGCATGCATGAAGACCCGGATTCGATTCCTCGGTACCACATACACTGAAAAGGCCAGAAGTGTCGCTGTGGCTCAAGTGGTAGAGCTCTAGCCTTGAGAAATCCCAAGAACAATGCTCAGGCCCTGAGCCAAAAAGCCCAGGACTGGCAAAAAATAAAATAAAATAAAAAATATATTATACACCTGTATACATGTATGGAAATATCACAATACCATATAAATATGAAAAAAGTTTATAGTTAAATCAGTTAAAATTAATTTTAATCAGAACTGATCAAGATAGTTTCCCAGTAGGAGTTACTCTGCCCCATTGCCACTTCCTGCCACTAGGGGTCTCTAGAACATCCTTAATGCTCATCCTTCTATCACATCTGGCCAAGTATATCTTTAATCAGACTCCACTCCATCTTCTCTTAGCTTGACTTGCTGGCCTGCAGATTCTGTATTGCCTTCCAGACAACCTCTTCTCACAAGGACAAGTGTCTGCCATAACTCTCCATGCCTAACCCTTCTTAATCCTTAATGAGATTTTTTTTTATAAAACATCTTTTCCTAATGAATATCATGCTTTCATAATAGTACTATGCCATTCTTTCCTTCAGAGTCTTTCTTTAAATAAACATATTTTACCTTTTCAAAGAAATGCTTTAATGCAGGTGAAATAGTTTTGGTTTATGAAACTGAAAGTTGCCAACTCTACTCTTGATTATTTCATTCATACTCCTATAATCTTAGCTGAACTATTAATGCCTTCCTATTTCAGATCATTGTTCTGCAGGAAAAAAATCTATTAAAAAGACTGACTGCAATATAAATTTTAGGAACATAAGCCACTTTGTTTATGCAAACTACAATTTTTAAAACTAAAAATGGGGGGGCGGGAGTGTAGCCTAGTGGTAGAGTGCTCAGCATGCATGAAGCCCTGGCCTTGATTTCTTGGTACCACATACACAGAAAAAGCCAGAAGTGGCACTGTGGCTTAAATAGCACAGCCCTTGAGCAAAAAGTGTCCAAGGACAGTGTCCAAACCCTGAGTTCAAGCCCCAGTACCAGCAAAAAAAATATACATATATATCTATATAGATATAGATATAGATAGATATTTATGGCCATAAGTGTAGCCTAGTGACAGAGTACTTCCCTAGCATGCACAAAGCCCTGGGTTCAATTCCCGGGTACCACATACATAGAAAAAAGACAGAAGTGTTGCTGTAGCTCAAGTGGTAGAGTGCTAGCCTTGAAAAAGCTCATGCCTATAATCCTAGCTACTCTGGAAGCTGAGATCTGAGGATTAAAGTTCAAAGCCAGCCTGGGCACAAAAGGACCTGAGACTCTTATCTCCAATTAACCTCTTGAAAATAGGACGTGGAGCTTGGATCAAGGTTAGAGAGGTAGCCTTGAGCTGAATTGTTCAAGAGCAAAGCCCAGGCCCAGGGGTAGAGCAGTAGCCTTGAGCTGAAGAGACGGAGGACAGCGCCCAGGCTGAGTTCAAGCCCCATGACCCACAAAAAAATAAAAATGAATAAATAAAAAGCTCAAGGACAGTGACAAGTCCCTAAATTCAACCCCACGACTGGGGAAAAAAATACTAAGTCCATTATTTAGCATTGTTGTTAGCTACTTTGTGTTCCATTTTATGTGTGTCCTCAATATCTCTAGTTGATTTGAAATTAGCAGAGGCTGGCCATTTCACTATTTTACTTTCTTCCTGCCTTCTATAATACCTGAGGTAGCAGATTACCAGGCAGTGTATTTTCCCACTGTTGACACCCTAACTTTCCTCAGACTTAACCTTCAGCTAGTCAATCCTTCCTTCTCCTGTAGGAAGCCTTTGTTCATCTACTGAAAGATGGCTGTACTTTCCTAGCACATTGTTGCTGTACAGAGAAATGCGCAACTTTGATATAGTTACAGTCTAAAATAATCTTAGGACAGACAGGATATGGAAGCAATAATTACAGGTCCCCAGAAGCTGAGAGATAGTGACATCAAAATATTCACCAAGAGCTAGGCACCAGTGACTCATGCCTGTAATCCAAACTACTGAGATCCATGGATCACAGTTTGGAGCCACAGGGCACAAAAGTCTGGTTCTTATCTCAACCAGCAAAAGAACTTGAAGTGGAGGTGTGGCTCAAAGGGTAGAATGCCAACCTTCAGTGGAAAAAAAAAAAAAAAAAACAAGTGCAATAAGCAACGAGCTTAATCCCTAACACCAACACACATATAAATAAATTTTAAAAAGAACAGTGGACATAGATGCATTGCAGTTTAAAGAAGTATTATTTCAGGAAATTTCCATGTATGCCTATGTGTGTCTATATGTGTCACACGTGCAAGCTCAATTCGATTGCAGAGTGTGTATCTTTTCAGGTATCACAGTTTTGAAAACTTGAATACAGAAACAAAATAGGGAGCTGTCATTCGCCATAGACGAGGACTGCTAATGGCTTCATTCTTTTTTCTGTGCTTGCCATGCTCCCGTGGAACTTGCCTCAACTACAGGAAGTCACAGCAAATCTTTCAGCCATCTCACTGCTCTTTGAAACAGAAATTCCTCGATTACCTGGGGTGTGTTTAATCCACATGTAAAATTCAAGTCAATCCCTACTCTATACTATTCCTCGGTACTCTAGCCAGTTCTCAACAGCCCATCTTTTGCTCAGTGAATACCCAGGCGCGCGCGCGCGCACACACACACTCACACACACACTCACTCACACAGTCACTCACACACACTCACACTCACACTCACACACTCTCACACACTCACACACACTCACACACTCACACACACACTCACTCACACACTCTCACACATTCACACTCACTCACACACTCACGCACACTCACACACTCACACACTCACTCACACACACACTCACTCACACACACTCACACACTCACACTCGCTCACACACTCACGCACACTCACACACCCTCACACACTCACTCACACACACTCACTCACACACACGCACACTCACACACACTCACACACTCACTCACACACACTCACACACTCACACACTCACTCACACACACGCACACTCACACACTCACTCACACACACTCACTCACACACACACGCACACTCACACACACACTCACACACACACACTCACACACACACTCACTCACACAGTCACTCACACACACTCACACTCACACTCACACACTCTCACACACTCACACACACTCACACACACACTCACACACACACTCACACTCTCACACACTCACACTCACGCACACTCACACACTCACACACTCACTCACACACACACTCACTCACACACACACGCACACTCACACTCGCTCACACACTCACGCACACTCACACACCCTCACACACTCACTCACACACACTCACTCACACACACGCACACTCACACGCACTCACACACTCACTCACACACACTCACACACTCACACACTCACTCACACACACTCACACACACTCACTCACACACACTCACTCACACACACACGCACACTCACACACACACACTCACACACACTCACTCACACACACTCACACACACACTCACACACACACTCACACACTCACACACACTCTGCCCCAGTGACTATTTCAAGCTTGCGAATTACAAGAGCGCCGCCTTCTGGTGACAGACCGTCTCTGCAGGGAGGGTGTTAAGGAGCCCGACCGAAAATACTCATTTTTTCTCGGGGAAACACTGCCATTGCAACACAAAGACACTGCAATTGCGCGGGGTTCCTTCTTCCACTGGGAAGTTTTGCTCCGTCCGCCCTGTGGTGAGAAGGGTCCTTGGATTGGTTCCTCGGCTGGGACCGCGGCTCTGGGTCCAGTTTTCCTTCCAGGGAAGCGAGGTTTCAGGTTTCGGCTCCTCCCTCCAGCCGGGCCTGCCGACTCCCTCCAAAGCCATCCAAAATGGAGCCTCTGATCGCTCCCCCGCTGAAATGCTCCGGGCCCAAAGTTAAGATGTTTGCAGTCTTGTTATCTATGATCCTCTGCACGGTGATGCTCTTTCTTCTACAGCTAAAATTCCTAAAACCTAAAATTAACAGTTTTTACGCCTTTGAAGTGAAGGATGCCAAAGGGAGGCCGGTATCTCTGGAAAAGTTTAAAGGCAAAGTAAGTTACATCTTCTGTCTTCATTTCTATTGTTTTCCCACTTCTCTGCTTATGCGCTTAATAAAATGTTCTCAATGTTGCCTACTCATAAATGAGATGTGAATGTTACTAACATATCACATGAGGTATCGGAGCTTATTAAGACTATTAAGGAATAGACTGTCTTATTCTCCAAATAAAAGATTGAGGGGGTTTTGCCTCAAAAATGCTTTAATTATTGTCTTGAATTAATACATTAAGGTTTCTAGAAAATGCTTGTGTGTAATGCAGTGTGCCATTTATTAATGCACGTTTCTTCTATAACCTAACCTGGCCAGAAAGAGCTGGGCTGGAGTCCCGACTCACACATCTGGATTTCGGTTTTCAGTGAAGTCAGGTCTTATCTCAAACCAGAGGCCCCCAAAATGGCTTTGGAGTTTAACTGCCTGCAGGATTTTCTTTACGTCCATCTTCTGCTTCACTTTCCGGTTGGACTTTTCTCTCTCTCTCTCTTTTTCCGGGAGGTTTCTCTAGTTGTCAACGTGGCTAGCAACTGCCAGCTCACAGACAGGAATTACTTAGCGCTGAAAGAACTGCACAGAGAGTTTGGGCCCTATCACTTCAGCGTCCTGGCCTTCCCCTGCAATCAGTTTGGACAAGCGGAGCCCCGGCCCAGCCAGGAAGTGGAATCTTTTGCCAGAAAAAACTATGGAGTCACATTCCCCATCTTCCACAAGATCAAGATTCTAGGACCTGAAGCAGAGCCTGCATTCAGATTTCTTGTTGGTAAATAGCTACCTGGCCTCGCCAGCACAATCAGTTCTTGTTTTTTTCTTAATTTCTTTTTTATTTCAATAATATTCGCCCTGTTTATTTCATGTAAAAGATTTTGTTGGGAAAATTTCATGAAGCTAATCAAAGAGCCAGACTCTCATCCTTTGTATACGTTTGTCTACTAAAATCAATGCTTGTTAGGTGGCAAAAGAATTCAGTTGTAAGATAGTAAATCCTGAAGACTTTATTGTAGACCATGGCTGTTTTCACAAAATTCTTATTTAAGCAGCATTTGTGGGCAAGTCTATCCATTTTAAAGCTGCACATTTCATCAATATTCATAGATGAACACTATTCGCTGAACTATCTTTGCAGTTAGTTTGATGCTGCACTTGTCTGAGACATTATCCTTAAAGTTGACTATCTCACTTTATCCTAGAGTTTTGCCAAAATTCAAAACAATTTGGAGCCTCGCACTGGCTGCTCACACCTGTAATCCAAGCTACTCAGAAGGCTGAAATCTGAGAACTATGGTCCAAAACGAGCCTGGGCAGCGAAACCACTGAGGCTGTTATCTCTTAACTACCAAAAAAAAAGCCAGAAAAGTAACTATGCCTTAAGTGGTGTCCTTGAACAAGAAAACTCAAGGACAGTGCTTAGGGCTCTGAGTTCAAGCACAAAAATATTATATATATATATATGAATATGCTTGATATTTCAGGAGGCAATAATGTTAGGGTTTCTATATAATTAAACTAGCCACAGAAATCTTAAGACTTCCAGTCAGGCATTGGTGGCTCATGCTAGCTACTCAGGAGGCTGAGATCTGAGGGTCTTCGTTCAAAGCTGGCCAAAGCAGGAAAGTTGTGGGTTCTTCAAGTAACCACCAGGAAACCAGATGTGGAACTGTGACTCAAGTGGTAGTGCACTAACCCAGGCCCAGAATTCAAGTTTTATAACCAACAATGATATATGGTAGATACATACATACATACATACATACATACATACATACATACATACATGGATCCAGAGTGCTGCTACCTCATACCATTCTAGCTACTCAAGAGAGTGAGAGCTAAGGATCTCCATTCTAAGCCTGGGCAAGAAAGTCTGTGAGATTCTTATTTCCAATTAGATAACAAAAAGACAGAAGTAAAAGAATGGCTCAAGCAGTAGGGTGACAGCCTCAAGCAAAAAAAGTCAAGTAATAGTAAAAGACCCTAAGCTCAAAGCCCCAGTAGCAACACACACACACACACAAATGTTCCAAGTTTAATAGGCACAAAGAGTGTATGATAGGGTCAGAGTGTGGCCTAGTGGTAGTATGCTCGCCTAGAATGCAGGAAGCCCTGGGTTCAATTCCCCAGTACCACATACACAGAAAAAGCCAGAAATGGCACTATGGCTCAAGTGGCAGTATGCTAGCCTTGAGCAACATGTGTCCAAGGACAGAGACCAGGCCCTGAGTTTAAGCCCTGGGACTGACAAAAAAAAAAAAAAGATTGTATGATATAGTGATAAAGCATACTCTGGCCTCAGACTTTCTGGGTTCAAAGCCCAAGTGGTTTTGCTGTGTGGCTTCAGGCACACGACTTACCTTTATGCATTTCCTTAGTTGTAAGATGAGCCAAAAAATAGTATCAACTGAAGTTTTGTGTGTTAATTTTTAAGTAAAAGACACTTACACATTGCCATTTCCTCTACAGAACATTCAGCTAATATTCTCTTCTCTAACTTACTTGGATGGCATCTTCCTTGTTTTCTGTTTTAAATAACTTGCACTTTGATGAAGCGATGGCCTCAAGAATATCAGGCCCCAATCCAACAAATAAAATAGGAAAGAAAAGCCAGAGCGCAAGCCCACAAGCTGGGCTCATAGGGTATTTCTCTTCACTGTAAAAGCCTTGTGAACCCTGGTGTGGTGCCCTTTAGGAATCAGTGGTATGCTCATAATGGAGCATTTCCCTGATCTTAGATGAGGAGGACAAGAGAGCCCAGCACAGCACTGGGGGCTACCTCACTAGCCATGCCATCCTCACTAGCCACACTAGGCACATAGTAAGTACTTGATCATTTTTAGTATCTATGAAATCTTTATATATATATATGTAGACATATATATATGTTCTCATGATCATCAGTAATATGAACATAAATCCTAGATGATATAACTGGAAAAAAATTCACATTTCTTGAAAATTTATCAAAAATATCATTATTTGTCAAAATGAGAGGATTGTTTCAAATCCCTGATCATTCAACTATATTAACATGTAATAGTATTGCACTAAAAACAATATAGTGAATAAAGAAGTAACCCATACAAGATCTTTAAACCATTTAAACTTTTAAAATACTTACTGAAAGTTGTAAGTCAATAAGGTAAATTTCTTTTTTTTTTTTTTTGCCAGTCCTGGGCTTGAGCAGCTCAGGGCCTGAGCACTGTCCTTGGACTTTCTCAAGGCTAGAGCTCTACCACTTGAGCCTCAGCACCACTTCCGGCTTTTTTCTATGTATGTGGTACCAAGGAATCGAACCTGGGTCTTTGTGCATGCTAGGCAAGCACTTTAACCACTAGGCCAAACTCCTGGCCCTAAGGTAAATTTCTTTTAGAAATTTGTTTAGCTTTAGATAGATGAATATAGATTTTAGATAGGTGGCATATAACTGATCTCAGCCCTTGAGGGGTTGAGGCAAGAAGATTGTGTATTTGAGACCAGTCTGGACTACATAGCAAAAGCCTATTCAAGACAAAATGAGAAGGAGAGGGAGGGGGGAATTTGGATCAACAAGTCTAAATTACACAATTTGTTTCATTTCATGATTCTAGCTCAAAGCACAGCTCAGTAAAGTCACCAAGTGAATTGAAATCTAGCTATGAAAATCTGTGCTCTGCTTTGTTTGGGGGATTTCATTGCTGTTGCGATTATAGCAATGTTATCTGGTTCTAAAGTGATCACGCATGCAGATACAGAAATGAAAATCGTGGAGGGTGGGAAATACAATTATATGCTCATTACCTTTTTTTTGGATGTTTTAGATTCTTCCAAGAAGGAACCAAAATGGAATTTCTGGAAGTATCTAGTCAGCCCTGAGGGTCAAGTTGTGAAGTTCTGGAGACCAGAAGAACCAGTGGACGCCATTAAGCCTCATATATCACAAATGATTGGGCAAATCATAATAAAAAAGAAAGAGGATCTGTGAAGATGCAGTCCATGGGAGATGCAATCCTCAGAGCAGTCACAGCTCTGGTGATTTCATCCTCAGATTGAATACTAGGACAAGTAAATGAAGCACTCAAAGATGACTGGGGTTTTTTATTATGCTATCTTATTAATCAAGGGTAATGAATGTGTTCAGAATGAAGGTGTTATCCAAGAGAAAAAACAGTAGCCAAAAAACTCAAAATATAATACAACACATCTTTCATCTGACCATATTGAAAGATTTCCAGTACACAATCACTAATGTGCTACAACATCCTGTTGTTCAACTTTTCTACACTTGTACTTTATAGAAAAGACAACACACAAACACAAATGCCACTGTGTGGATTCAAGAATACTTTGTGAGACTGAATTTTTAATAACTTACTATAAATGGCTACATTGATATAATAAAATATGAATGTTGAAAAATGGAAAATGTATAGTTTCAAATCCTATGTTTCATACACAGGATTTTGTTGAGGTTTTTGTTGTTTTCTGAAGAATGGGTCTGTACTGTTTTACTCTATCTTGCTAAGTAGTAATTTACAAATGGTATCATATTTCAAAAAGGCTATGTGCCAGTGGCTCACTCCTGTAATCCTCCCTACTTAGGAGGCTGAGATCTGAGGATCAAAGTTCAAAGCCAGACTAGACAGGAAATTGAGTTGTGGCTCAAAGCAGTGGAGAGCTAGCCTTGAGCACAAAAGCTCAGGTACATTGCTCAGGCCTTGAGTTCAAACCCAAGGATTGGCACACAACAAAAGTCTTCAACATTTTCAGCCTCTTTTCTCCATGATCTTTCTAGAAGCAACTCAAACTCTATAAATAGAATATTAACAGTGAAATCAGCCTTTGATTTTTAGTGAAAAGCCTAACTGTAAGAAAAGGACCTTAAAAATAGATACAAATTGGTCTAAAAACATATCATAAAAGTTATTTCATTTGTAATGTTTAATAATTATAGTGTATCTATAGTAGATATGCACATGTCATTCTTATTGATTCTTGTATATAGCATATCTATAGTAGTGTTTATCAATAGACTTTCTGAAACAGGAATTCTATCTTTTTTTTTCTGCCAGTCCTGGGGCTTGAACTTAGAGCTTGGGCACTGTCCTTGGACACTTTTTGCTCAAGGCTAATGCTCTGCCACTTGATCCACAGTGCCACTCCAGCCTTTTCTGTGTATGTAGTAGGAATCGAACCCAGGGCTTCATGCATGCTAGGCAAATACTCTTACCATTGAGTTCCAGTTCCCCTTGAAGAAAGAATCCTGGCACAGTGTTTGCCAAATTCCATGGTGTAAATGTTCCTATATGGCCAATTCTACCTTACCAATGTTTAATACTGCAAATTTCCTGAAAATTTAAAACCTGCATTTTGCAAAGTAAAGAAGCTAGCTCCAGCACACCAAAATTCCTTTAAAAATTAGACTTGATCAAGGTATCATGAGGATCTCTAAAGAGAAAAATCTAAGTCAAAAATGTATCATGTATACACTTTATTATACTATTTTGGCAGGCTACACAAAAATGTAGAAGCTCATACATTTTCTGAATTCTGAAATGCTGCCAACAATATACTATCCAATTACAAAACAGCTGTTGATCTAACTGGACGGTACACAGATGGTCTTATAGGAAAATATTTTTTATTGTAATTAGTAAAAGGGTTACATGATATTTGCCAGATAGAAGGTGCATTAATTCACATACACTGATACCCTTTCACATGTCTTGGTACCCATTTCCCTCCCCCCCCCACACCCCTATAGGAAAATATTATAGAAGAAAGGAAAAGAAGGAAGAAAGGGAGGGAGGAAAAGAGGAAAGGAGGGAGAGAGAGAGAGCAAAGAAGGGAGGGATTGGAGGGAGGGAGGGAGGGAGGGAGGGAGGGAGGGAGGGAGGGAGGGAGGATGGAAGCAAAGATGGATCCCAAGAAGAAAACCAAAATTATGTATGTTTCTATATTCCTTTCTGTATTTTCATTTAAAATACTGGGTTTCATAAGACTGCTTGAATAAGCAGAAGTATTGGGGGATCCCAGCAAAGAACAACTTGTTAGTCAGGCTGCCTTCAAAGACAAGTGATATGGTGGCTGGTAAGAAGATACTATCTACCTCCGATTTGCTTCATACTTGAACTCTACAAATAGTTATGTCTAGAAACCAAGCCATCCCATTTCATGAATGCTTCCCTTGCTTTTCTCCAGACAACTTAAGGCTGTACTTCAGAATGACACATTCTCTTAGAGCAGAAGAAGGAAGCCTTTCGGTGGGCCGCCATAGAAAACAGTTCTGCCCCCAGGCCAGTGAACAGGACACAGAGGACACAGCTGGGAGAAAACACCCCACACACCAGCCAGCCCAGCCTTCCACTATCACCATCATCCCTTTCCTCAGGCCCTTCCCCTCTGCCTTTCCAGCTTCCCAATGTGGTCTACTCACTCTCATCACTTTGAGAACACTTTCCTTCTAAATTCCTATCTTCATTTTCCCCTTACCTGCTGATGTCTTTGTCTTACATCTATTACATTCTATTCTCCATAGTTCTCTCTCTCTCCCTCTCTCTCTTTCTCTCTATATATACATGTATATATGTACACATATATACACATCTTATTTTCTGCTTCATGGGTGCAAATATTGCTTTGTGTCTTTTTGTTTAATATTTTAAACATAAAGCAAAAAACAAGCCTTATAAGTTTACTAGACTTTATTTACATTGACAGGTCAGTGACTATTGAAAATAACATGCTGAAATTTAACCTGTAAAAAAAAAAAAGGATGAAAACAGTATTTACATAGGAAGAATTTTTCAACACAAAGGTTCTAAAAATAAGAGAAATGCTGGGCAATTTGAAAGTAATAAAATATACCAAAAAGAAAAAAACAAAACAAGCTACAGTCACTGCTTACCCTGTGTTTCAGAAATACATTTACACTTAAGGTAGATAGACATAAAAGTATTTTACCAATTACTTAAAGTCCAATATGGTAGAGTGTTATATATTTTCCATTTAGGGCAGAATTAACATACCAAACAGTCACAGTGAGTTCTACTAATTTGTGGCAAATGTCCACATGAGACGTAATACTTCTCGTTCTTCCCTGAGCCAAAATCGCCTCCAATGGAATGAGAAACTTTTAAGCATTTCTGATCAGATTCTACTATGCAAGCTAATTGCAAGCTTCTACTGTAAAATCAGCACACAATATTTTTACAGAACCTGAGGAACTAAGTCAAATCTGTCAAACAATCCACACCACTCCTCTGCCCCATTCCCCCCAAAATCTCTAATTCTCTTGATACTTTAAGTGAAACTACTGTAGTCAACTAATTCATCTTCAAATTTACCTCAGTCCTCCCTGCACACGGGTGAGCACAGGCTCCACTCCACTGCCCAGCTGAGGAGGTCCAGAAAGAGTACCAAACACTTAGCTGAAAAGTTGGGGAACTCTGAGGGTTTGAGTCCAAACTGTCATTATAGTTTTAATAATTTTTTATTTCAATGTATAGAGGGGTTACAGTTATATTCGTTAGAAAGTGCATTACTTCTATCACATTGATGCCCCTTCTTATGTGTTTGTCCGCATTTCCCTCCCCCCACCCTCTCCCGTCATTTTCCTCTCCTATTTCAAATAAACAAATAAACATCTATATAATATACCAGGTAACAAAGTGGGATACTATAACAATATGAGATTAACCAAAGGGTAACACAAGAGAAGAGAGAAAAACATAATACATAAAGAATAACACTGACTTATAATTAACCTCTTGTTTCCATGTCCTGGAGGTCCATTAATTTGGCCTCATCCTAAGTGGCCTTATGTATCTAGGGTTTGAGCTATTATATTCCTCTGCTAGGAGAGTTCTAGATGTATATTAATTATTACAGATGAGGGAAAGCATCGAGCCTATGTTCATTTGGTAAAAGATAATTATCTCATAATGGCTCTGCTTAAACAAGACTGAAAACATCACTTTTTACACAATCCTTTATCACAGTGTCCCCTTCACTGTAAAATGTCCATGTGAACTCCAAGTTGGTAATCCAATAGCAATAGTAACTGTAATGGTCAGTAGTGCTCAACCTCATAGCAAATATATATGTGCACACACACATACACGCACACTCGTTTTATATTTGATCACACTCCAGTGCCCATCGTATATGCAATAAGATAGCAGCTGCATGTTAGCTGATGCCATTCATATATTCAACCAGCTAACAGTACACTGCCAGCCCATCACACACAGTAGTCAGTGCACTCCGGTCATAGCAGAATTTACCCAGAAGCAAGTGGCAGGGTCGCTGCAGCTGCTGGTTTGGTCCAAAGCAGCCAGCTAACAACACACTGCCTACCTGACTCAGGCCACTGCTGCCTTCCACCGCAGTGAAGTCCTCAGGTTAAGTTTTGTATTATGAAACCCAGGGGCTGAACTATAATCTTAATATTAAAGAACACGTATAGGCAAACTTGTTTCCATTCAACTGTAAGATATAAACTCAACACCTGTGAAACATAAAAAAATAAAAACTTCTAGGGGCCGGGAGTTTGGCCTAGTGGTTAAAGTGCTTGCCTAGCATGCATGAAGAGCCGGGTTCAATTCCTTGGTACCACATACATAGAAAAAAGCCGGAAGTGGTGCTGAGGCTCAAGTGGTAGAGCTCTAGCCTTGAGAAAATCCAAGGACAGTGATCAGGCCCTGAGCTTAAGCCCAGGACTGGCAAAAAAAAAAAAAAAAAAAAAACTTCTAGAATATAACTTTTCTGAATTAAAATTTTAAATCATAATAAACATGCTGTTGCAATATAAATGAATTAACAGGTATTTAGGTATAATTCTTCAAATTACCTCTATTTACTAACCCAAAGGTCAATTGTATGTTTTAGGAAGCATAATATCTAGGAGTCATAGTAATAAATAGGCTGGATACAAGACATATCTATAGAAAAATCAATATTTAAAAAATTTAAAGGCTTAAGTATAAGCAGGGTGCTGGTGGCTCATGCCTGTAATCCTAGCTACTCAGGAGGCTGAGAGCTGAGGATCAAAGTTCAAAGCCAGCATGGGCACTAAAGAACATGAGATTCTTATATCCAATTAACCACCAGAAAACTAGAAGTGGTGCTGTGGTTCAAAGTGGTAGTGTGCTAGCCTTGAGCAGAAAAGCTCAGGGACAGTTCTCAGCCCTAAGTTCAGGCCCACACCTATGTGGGAAAAAAAAGGTTTCAGTATAATTATTTTCCCCATTATATGCATTCCACCATGTGTTCAATTCAATGTGTCACCATTTGGATATAGAATATACATTACCTAGAAAAATCTAAAAACTATTAAGGATTTGAAACAGAACCTAAGAGTAAAAGGTTAAAGACAGGTGAACCAAAGAGAATTATGACAGAAATAGGTCGTACAAATGCTGCTTTGTGAGAATAGTTTAAATTAGTTCGATTTTCACAGTAATTACAAAAAGGAAAAAGAAAGGACTGCTTTAGGGCTTGGTCTTTCACTGGGAAAACTGTGAAATTGGATCGAGTTTAACACTGCATTACGCCATTTCGCCTATTGTCCATAAGATGGCACCATTTCCATCTTTTAGGGGAGCAAGCACCGGAGTGCAAGGACGCAAACCAGCAACTCACTGGGTGACATTTTAGCAGCCAGCTAGCGCGCCGCCGACCTGACCCGTCAAGCTTCTTCCTTCGCTTTCACGACAAACTAGAAAACACTATTCACATACAAATCATTGCT
Source organism: Megascapheus bottae (assembly GCF_031878675.1). Lineage (NCBI taxonomy): Eukaryota > Metazoa > Chordata > Mammalia > Rodentia > Geomyidae > Megascapheus > Megascapheus bottae. The sequence goes on along the minus strand of NC_143512.1, from coordinate 55,487,018 downwards.
ATCATGTTAGAGACGCCGTTTCTTGAATTTTAGTACGTAATTCTCCTCTTTTCAGACCAATTCAGACTTCCTCCAAATGCCTTCTTTAGCAGGAATTGCTTTGCTCCAAGACAGAAAGCCGGAGCAAGTCCTGTGCACTCACCTTGGGGGAACCTTGGCGTCTCTGCTGCTTCAGGTCTTTAGAGGACACCTCCATGACATTCTCCATGGAAAAGACACATAACACAGAGAGACTAGTTAGGGAAATCTCATCGGGCATCCCCGTCCCCATCCCCATCCCCACATCTTTGTCCAACCACATTCACCTTGTTTAAAACAACGAGGCATCCTAGTGACTCAGGAGGCTGAGATCTGAGGATCGCTGTGCCAAGCCAACCTGGGCAGGAAAGTCCATGCCTCTTATCTCCAATTAACCATCCAAAAGCCGGAAGTGGAGCTGTGGCTCGGGTGGCAGAGCGCTAGCCTAGAGCAGGGCCAGCGCCCAGGTCCTGGATTCGAGCCCCAGGGCCAGCGCGCACACATCGCACACGACCAAGCTGTGAAGATGTGTGCTACCCTGGGCCTTTCGCCAAGAAGCCCCTTTCTAAATAGAAGTCGGGGGGAAGGGGGCACAGGTGGTTACTGACCCACAGCATGGCTTCTTCCGTGCCGACCCTCCGCGGGGCGTTGCGCTCCAGCTTCCACTCCATCTCTGCCGGCTTTCAGTTCAGTCTCCCCGTGGCGGCTTCTGGTTCCCCCTCAGGGCTAAGCCATTAGCGCCTAACAACAACCCCCGGGAACCTCGTCCTCGGGGACGTCGCGGTCCCCTCTGCTCAGAGCCAATTCCCCAGGGCACCTTTTAAAAAGCCCGCGGGGCGGCAGCCAAAGCGGGAATCCCCCGGGCCGCATCTCATTGGCCAGCGTCCCGGTGACGTCACGGAGGGGTGGGATTCCCCAGGTTGCCTGGTCGCCCCGCCCCCCGGCCCGAGGCCCCGCCCCGCCCTGCCCGGCCCCGCCCTCCGGAGGCCGAGGCGCGAGCCACCGCGCCAAGATTTGCCGCGAGCCTTGGCGGGCCGGAGCCCGGGCCCGGGGCTGCCAGGCCGGCGGGAGGCCAGGGGCCAAGTGGCGGGCGGAGACGCGGGTTCTGGGACTTCATCTTTCTTTCCCTCGCCAGAAACGGAGATGTTTAGTTTAAATGGGCCTTAATCTTCACGTCCTCCCCCAGCCTCGCGCCGCCTTTCCGGGCTGGGTCCCTACCGAACACCGCTGAGAGGTCCGCAGAGCGTCCGTCGGCGTTTCCCCCGCTTCCCCGCGGCTCGTGAGACGGGAGAGCGCGCTCACTGGCTGTGCCATAACTTCTCGGCTTTACGCACGGGAAGGCGGTCCGCTCTCTCCCCGGAACGCCTGAGCCCCCTGCCTAAACCGGGGCTCGCGAGAGGAGGGAGAGCCGGCGATAACGACGACCTCACACGGACAGGACCCGGGGGTGCGGGGGGAACCCTGAGATCAAAGAGGAGAGGGTGAAGCCGGCGCCCGCCGGTGGCTCACGCCTGTAATCCCAGCTACTCGGGAGGCTGAGACCCGAGGATCGCGGTTCAAAGCCAGCCCCGCACCGATTAGTCCCCGGAAGTGGCGCCGTGGCTCAAAGTGCTAGGGCACTAGCCTTGATCAAAAGAGCTCTGGGGACAGCGCCCAAGGCCTTGAGTTCAAGTCCCATAACACAACAGACAAGAAAAAGGGGGGTGGGGGAGAGAGAAGGGGACCGGAGGGGCAACACAAGGCCAGAGCAGTCTCAGACGCCACCTGAACCGTCCAAAAGGGACAAGCTGCCACCCACCCGCCCCACCCACCGCCATTTGAAACCTGATTGCACATTGCTCTAACACAATGTGCATGGTTTAAAATGTGTTTGTTTGGGGGAAGAAGGCTTCTACTCAAAAGGCAGTAAAACTCCAATGCTTTCCTTGATGATCAAAGGATGGGAAAGTTATCTAAGTGAAGATCCAAACTTAAGCCAGTTTCCCATAGTAAAGATTGGGGGAAACTGTTAAACAGGTTAACTTCATCTTAAATGAAATGTAGCCAAATGTTTGTCAGTCAGTCAAATAACTCTGGGATTAAAAGATGTTTCACCCACAAGAATTCTACTTCTCTTATAGTGCATTTACAGTACTCATCCCAAGTTCAAGTTGCAATGAATCCTTCCTGCAAAAATGAAGGTTAGATACCGTGCACCATCTTCGAATGAGTCCGGTGTATTGTTAAGTTCAGCGATCAGTTCTGCAAATAACTAAAATTAGCGGTGCTTTGTGGCCTAACTACGTGAGGGGAAATATTTCTTACATATTTCATCGTCACTTATCAAATACAGTTTAGGAACAATGAGTGTGCAATTCAAATTTTCAAATAATCTTCCAAGTGCAGGGTTTGCAGGAAGTGTCACAGGGAAAATGGGTGTGGATTTACGAAAGGTGAAAGAACAGTTGGAGCAGCCAGAAGGGGAAAGTTGGGGGCGGGGGGAGACAGTTGTCTTGACCCTCAAATTTTCTGTGACTCTGAGAGTCTGAGCAGTTCCCCACCAGAGGAAACTTGAGGATCTCCACTTCCCACGTGCCAGTCTTTCTTAAATGTGTTTCCTCCTCTGCATACCTATCCACTGTATCCCAAACGCCCGCTCGTCCAAACTCTCGACCTTCCTCCGCCTATTTTCACACACCCCTTCAGCACGGTTCGTCCTGACGCGGCGTCGCTCGTCACCCGTCTCCGGGTGGTGGTGGTGGTGGGTTTTGCAACTTGCTTTTTCTCCTTCCCTGGACTACTCGATTGTTTTTCCAGAAATGCACACCGGGAGAGCTCCCCATCCTCAACGACAACGGCTGCTTGGCGCGGCGCCGGCCCGCGGCAACTCCCGCGCCCACTCCCCGCCCGCCAGCGCCCGCGCCTGCGCCCGCGCCCGCCCCGCCCGCGCCCCGCCGCCCGCGCCCCCCGCCCCCAACCCGCGCCGCGCGCCCCGCCGCCCGCGCGCGCCTACTGAAGCAAAGGAACGGTTGGAGTCCGTTTCAACCGCCCGGGTGGCACGCGCCCCGCAGCCGCCAGGGAGTGGAGTGGAGGAGGGGGAGCCGGGCGGGGAGCGCTTGGGGAGACCGGGGGCAGCACCACGCAGGGCGACATTAATATAACATCCTCCGGTGACGGCCGGGGCCGTGCGCGGATGCCCTGCCCGGGTGAGGAAGTCAGCCCTGGACCCGCACACCCCACCCTGCCCCGCGGGACGCGCACACGCGCGCGGGGGGCCAACCCCAGCCGTAGCTCAGCTGGTAAAGGGCCTAGCCAGGGAAACACCCCAAACCTGCACAGTGGCCAAGAAGACTGCCACATCGCTTGTGGGGCTCAGTGAGGGCGTGGAAATTATTAGCTCACTGTGTGGTTTTTGGGTTTTTTTTTTTTCTTCTTCTCTATTTCTGCCTGTTCACCCACGGTCCAATTGAGGATGGAGAGTCAAGTTGGCCCAGCTTTCAAAGCACGAAGAAGAGGTCTCTTATTTCCCATCATGTGTTCTTTCCTTTGACATATCAATCAGGGAGTACCCAAAAAACACAGCTCGCACACTTCGAAGGGGATGTAAAATCCACTCCTGTGACGGTGACAGCCCTCAGAGAAGAGTTGGCTCGCATGCTCTAGACTTGAAATCCTCCCTTTCACTTGATATGCTATCAGCACTTCAGACACAACTACGGCACCAGTGGCTCATACCTATACTATTAGCTAATCAAGGTTCCAGATCAGCCCAGGCAGAAGAGTGTGTGAGAATCGTGTCTCCAGTTAAACAGCAAAAGGCCAGAAGTGGAGATGTGGCTCAAATGGTAGAGTGCCAGCCTTTTGAAAGAAAACTGAGAAACCAGACCCGAGTTCAAGCTCCAGAACCAGTACAATAAGAACAAGATTTTTTTTTTTAATGAAGCCAAACAAAGGTAGCTCATGTCTTTGTAATCCTAGCTATTCAGGAGGATCTGAGGGTCACATTTTGAAGCTAGAAGAGGAGGTGTGGCTCAAATGGTAGAGCACTACCCTTGACCAAAATAAGGGACAGCACCAAGTCCTGAGCTGAAGTTTCAGGACTGGCACCCTCTCCCTCGGAAAAAGAAAATTTAAAAAATACAACATAAGGCAGAGCCTTTCCAACTCCTGTTCATATACTTCTCTGAGTACCCCCATTGCTCAGTCCACTGTATTTCTGGTGAAGTATAGAAAAATGAGTTTGTATACAAAGTTTGACAATCACCTCCTCGGTCCTTGGTACATGTTGATTAAATGTGCCGCCATCCTGAGCAATTGCAATAACCTAACTTCTAATAAAACCTGCAGTCTCTATCTTATCTTCTCCATTTAACACACATTGGCACCCAGAGAGTACCATGCAATAAGCATTATTACTTACCAAATATACTGATGCTTTTTGGAATCCTATAATGGATTAATCAGATCATGGGAAATATGTTTAAAGCAGACAGGATGGCCACAAAAGATAAATGATAAGCCCACCTTGGTGGGCTTAGTAACGGGAGGAGACATGATTTGAAGCAACTGCCCATTTCTGTGGGTGTAAAAAGTCCTATCCCAAATCATCAAGCTTCCAACATGGCATCACTGACAAGGAACTGGGGAGGAGGGATGGGCTGAGCTGAACTGGTTTGCAGAGCAGTCCCCCCTAGATCACCACGGAGGACTTCTACCATAATGCCCACCATGAGAAATCGCACCTGGTACATGACATAGACTAACCCCTCAACCATCCCTTTTCACTATCCCTCAAACTTCTACTCAAACCAGTAACACCATGCTTCCCAATCTTTTGGCCTCTTAGTACTTTTTAACTTAGTGAACATTCCATAAGCCTCTGAGTTTATGCAAAGCCATGCATCCTTGACATCTCCTTCCCTTTCCATGTCCAATCCATCACCTCTGTGAGCTTAAGTCTGTTCAATTCATCTTCATGGACACCATCTTTTTTTAGTCCAAGATATCATAAACTCTTTTCCAGTTGGGGAAAAAAAATGGTCAGAGAGTCACAGAGTAAAGTACTTCAGGGGAGTACACTGAAGAGTTAACCATGGTTATCTTGAGAATACAATAGTGGAACACATTCCATTGAAAACTTTGAATCTGCAAGTGATTCCTTCCAGATGTCCTTTAGACAAAGCACAAGTCAGAGAGGCCTTGCTCTGCTAATACTAATAGATGAGCACAGAGGCACCATCATTTATGGATCATCTGACCCATGAGAGCTGGGATTCAGAAAATGAACAATAAAAGGCTAACGATTTCCAAAGGAAGAGGAAACTCCTGGGATTTGAAGTCCTAGAGCCCAAAACTATGGGAGGAAGAACAGTTGCCTACCTACCCATTGTGAGATGATTTGTCCAAGTGACTGAACACCTTACCTTAGTCAAGTCCTTACCACAAAACTAAAGAGATGTTGTTGTACGTGAAAATTACCTAACAGCAGCTCACAGCAGTGCAACTCTCACCCATATTCATTCTTGTTACTTATTTTTAAAGTTCTTTATATTTATTGTAAAGTCACAGTGATCTTTTTCCAAGAGTAGATCCAACAGGTCATGTCATTCTGGCTTAAGGCCTTCTGTGCCTTTCTAAAGACCAGAATCTTCTCAAAACCTAAAAGTTCTGTATGATCTGGCCACTGCCTACCTCTCCAGCCTTACCTGGGCCATACTTCCTCTTAGATCCTCTTTACAATGGCCCTGTCTTTCCTTAAAGACATTATTTTGTTGTATTGCGAGTGAAGTGTACTGTGTACTTCCTATTGCCTCTCCTCCTTGCAGGTTAATTTCTGCTCTCATCCCAAATCAAACATTAACTTCTTTCCTGACTTTTCAGACCATTTTCTGCTGTAAGAACAGCTGCTTCTTTATCTGCTTAAGATTTACCATGATTTCCCCTCCACTGAAGGAGGTGGTAAACCATGTGAGACAGCTACAGCCAATTCTCAGCAAGTCACTGGACTTCTGACTCTCTTTTCCCCAACTGTAAGATTTAATGTTTTTTCTTTTCTTTTTTTGCCAGTCATGGGGATTGAACTTATGGCCTGAGTGCTGCCCTTGGGCTTTTTCAAGGCTAGAGCTCTACCACTTGATCCAAAGCACCATTTCTGGCTTTTTCTATGTATGTGCTACCGAGGAATCCAACCTGGGTCTTTGTGCATGCTAGGCAAGCATCTATCATGAGGCCAAATTCCTGGCCCTAGAATTTAAATTTTGAATTAAAGTCTCTCCCTCTCTACACAACTCTGCTTTCCATGATTCCAAATAAGGGTTATTCTAGAAACAAAAAGAATAGAATAATGAATAAAATAGCATAGAAAATAGAAAAGAATAGAATAAAATCAACACAGAAGTGCCAGCTTATTTTAAGGAGGCCCTCTTCTTATTAGCTGTCATTTCTCAGGCAATTATCATCTCTCAGCTTCAGTTTTCCTGTTTAAGAAAGCAGGGGTAATCAGCTTGACTGGAAAACTAACTTTCTCATAAGCTATTTTCCCAGTACCAGACGCCTGGCACATGCTCAGTACACTTATCAGGACCCAAGGCCACTTCCACTATAATCCTACCCCTATAGTAGAAGTGCCAAACAAAAAAATAAGAGCTATACAAATCATTTTAAACCTTGCGGTAAGAAAAGTAAAGATAAGTAGATGAATTAGTTTGAATAATGTATTTTATTTAAGCTCCATCGTATATATAGTTATAGATATATTCTGATATAGTTTCTACAGGTGATCAATACAAAACTTTCAATGAGATATTTCATTATTTTTGTATTACATCCTGAAACTCCTCTGTGTGTGTGTGTGTGTGTGTGTGTGTGTGTGTGTGCGCGTGTGCATGCGCATGTGTGTATTCTTACAGCATATCTCTGTTCATACCACCTGTCTCTCTGGCACTCTATAGTCTCATATGGTGGGAGGACAGAGCAATAGTAGGAGTTCAGGTGCTGTCACCCTCCTTTGCCCCCAACTTGTTCAGTGTGACCCATGCTGTCATTCTCAACCAATTATTCATCCAGCGGGTACTGTTTTAGGTGCTAGAAGGGCATCCTTTCTTAATTTCATTATTTATTTGATATAACTGAAAATTATGATACTGATTAAAAGTGTACGTTATCAAGGGAGACTGAAATGTCTTATAGATATATAAAATACCATCACTTATATTTGAGCTTGTGGTCCCGAAGCAAAATAAATGAGATTATATGCACTTCATGTCTAATCAGCTTCTTTCAATGCTTCACTTAAAAAGTCAAAAGCTTCCAGTCTGGACTTCTGCCTAGATCCCAGCCAGATTGGAAGAGAGCAGACAGTCTTCGCAATGGATTAGACTAAAACAAACACTGTTGTTTTTACACCTGACCTTTAGGGATGACCCCATCCGTCCAACAAGGATAGACATCCCTCCAGCTAATTAAAATGAACACCTTTCTCTCCTGAAGGTGGTGCTGTGATCATGGAGAGTAATTGACTCTGTTCAGGAATTCTAAGACTATATTTATTAGGTTTTCAAAATGGAACATAATGTACACCTTACTTATTTTGATTTTCTGGCTAGTTTATTTGCTTCACTTTGATACTTTCCCTTCCTTCTGAAAACAATTGTACTGTGGATAGTAGCAATGGCCATTAACTTTCTTGGTTATTTATTTAGTGCTGAGAATAGAGGCCAGAGCCTGACGCATGCTCAACACACAGTCTACCACTGAGCTACCTTCCGCCCAAAATTAACTTTTTGAGCGAAATTTTATAAAAGTATTTTTTCTTAAAATATTTTAATAGCTAAGTATTTTAATGGAAACTACATGCAAGGCACTGTACAAAGCACTTTAAATATATCACAGAATCAAACCTAGAACCCAACCTTCTGTATTTCAGTTAACTAAATAAAAAGAACTATTTTTTTTATCAGTCCTGGGCTTGAGCTCAGGGCATGAACCCTATCCTTGGACTTTCTCAAGGCTAGAGCTCTACCACTTGAGCCTCAGCATCACTGCGGCTTTTTTCTATGTATGTGGTACCGAGGAATTGAAAACCAGGTCTTCAAGCATGCTAGGCAAGCACTCTACCACTAGGCCAAACTCCCATCCAAAAGAACTATTTTTTAAAGCGAACTTCAGTGATCCCACAGCTCCACCTTACTTAATTTTTCTGGAGAAATTAAGAACTTATATAAACTTTTTTCTCTGCTTTTTTTAATCTGGAAAAAAATATGAGATATAATATGTTATAGCATATTTTTATTAACTAGAGACTTAATCAAATAAAAGCTTTTATTTTGTTATCTACTATGAAAAGAAAGGAAGGAGAGAGGGGGGAAAAGAGGGAGAGAAGGAGGCAAAAGAGGAAGAAGAAATTAGAGAAGGGAAACAAGAAAGGGAAAAGAAAGATCATCTCAAAGATTTTCTGAACTGGGCTCAGGCTTGTAATCCAAGCTACCTGGAGGCTGAGATTTGGGGAAGCGAGGTTCAAGACTAGAAAAGTTTGTGAGCTCCATTCTTAGAATTGCATGTGGTGGCATGTACATATCCTAGCTCTACTGAAATGCCTAAAATGGGTGAAACATGCAATTTGGCAAGAAGGAAAACAGAATCTCAAAAACAACCAGCACAGAAAAGTCCAAGTGGCATGGTTCAGCCATAGATCATCTTCCTAGCAAGCACAAAACTCTTGAGTTCAAGTCTAATGCTTCCACAAAACAAAAGCAAACAAGAAACCACTACTAACCAGGCACTGATGGCCTGTGCCTGTAATCCTAACTACTCAGGACACTGGAATCAGTTCAAAGCCAGCCCCAACAGAAAAGTCCATGAGACTGTGATTGCCAGTAAACTACAAAAAGGCGGGGTGAGGGGTGGCAAGGGGGAAGGGAGGGAGGAAGGAGAGAAGCTGGAAGTGGAGCTATGCCTCAAGTGATAGAGCACTGGCCTTGAGCAAGACAAGCCCAAGGACAGAGCCCAAGCCCTGAGTTCAAGCCCCAGGCCTGGCACAAAAACAAAAACAAAAACAAAACCCACTAGCAACTTTAGAAACAGATCTAATTTAGCAAAACACATACCATAATTATTTTTACCATCAAATGCGGGATATTATGAGTCAAACAACCTAAAAGCTTAGTTATTGCTCAAAAGGCTAAAAGTTTGCAACATCAGAGTCTGAGACAATGCAGTTTGAATGCCTGAAGTTGGTGTGTGCTATGAATTACTGTTCTTAGTTTTCCTGTAAGATTCTATAGCTTTATCTTCTAGATACTTAATCCTGAAAAGTTGAACTGAGGGAGCTCACCCCTCAGCTATACTCTAGGATCATCAGCTCATCATCCTTAAATGGAACACTTGCAGCTCTGCTTTTCCACTGCGTAAACATAGCTGTGTAAATACATGTGCATTCAGTTAACATGTTTTTCATGCAATTCAAATTAGCAAGTGGGTCATGATTTCAACACACTTGGGTTTACACTTCAGTACTATTATACACAATATTATTCATTAGAGTAAGGCAGTAAAGAAAAGCCCTTCACTTCTTCAAAGGAATAGGAAATTGTAGTGTACTATCACAAATTGTAGTCCCAAGACTGGCATAGTGACCACAGGCATGATTAAAGCATTCTGCTTTGCTTGCATTTGAGCTGTTACAATTACACTCATTTTCAATTCAAGCTTTCTTCTTCACAGTTGGTGCTCTGCTACTTGAACCACATCTCCAGTCCTGACTTTTTGTTGGTCCATTGGAGATGGAGTCTCACAGACTTTTCTTTTTTTTAAATAATTTTTATTGTGATTAATAGAAGGGGGTTACATTATATTCACCAGATAGAAGGTGCATTACTTCACATACATTGATACCCTTTCTCATGACATGATCCCCATTTCCGTCCCACCCTCCCCCTGCTTATCTTGATTTCCCCCTTTCCCCATCCAATTTCAAATAACCAATTAAGCACATATAAAATATATCAGATAACAAGGTGAAAAATTCTAACAATATGAGATAACCAAGGGATGGCAAAAGAGATGAGACATAACATAGTACATTAAGAACAACAATCACTCATTATATGGCTTTTGTTTCCTTATCCTGGAGGTCCTTACATTTAGTGTCATACTATTTGGCCTAATGTCTCTAGATTTTGTTCTATTGTAAATCTCTTCTAGGAGAGCCCAAGGTTTCTACTGATTATGACAAATGAGGGAGACTATTGGGCCTATGTTCCTTTGAGTCTGGCTTACTTCACTTAATATGATTTTTTCTAAGTCTTCCCATGTCCTTACAAATGAGGCGATGTCATTCTTTCTGACAGCAGCACAGAATTCCATTTTGTATAAATACCACATCTTGTTGATCCACTCATCAACTGAGGGACATCTGCATTGGTTCCATATCTTTGCTGTGGTAAATAGTGCTGCAATGACCATCACTGTGCTAGTGGATTTAGTATGGCCTTGTTTCTGAACAGTTCGGTAAATGCCAAGTAGTGGGATTGCTGGGTCATAGGGGAGCTCTATGTTTAGTCTTTTGAGGAAAGACTGCTTTCCATAGTGGTTGAATGAGTTTGCACTCCCACCTGCAGTGTAGTAGTGATCCCTCCTGGCCACATCCCCTCCAGCATCTGTTGCTATTAGTTTTCTTGATTCTGGCCATTCTAACTGGAGTGAGGTGGAATCTTAGAGTTGATTTGATTTGCATTTCTTTTATGACCAGAGATGTTGAGCATTTCTTCATGTGTCTACAGGCCATTTTTATTTCTTCTAGAGAGAAGACTCTCTTTAGGTCTTTGGCCCATCTTTAGATGGGTTGGTTGTTACTTTGGAGATTAGTTTTGGAGTGATTCGATTTTTTGAGCTGTTGATATATTTTAGATATGAGGCCTTTGTCTGTTGTGTGGTTAGTGAAGATCTTCTCCCATTCTGTAGGCTTCCTAATTAATTTACTAGCTATGTCCTTTGCCCTGCAGTTTAATGCAGTCCCACTTATCCAGCCTTTCTCTGACTTTTCTGTCAGGCGCAGCCCAGTCCTTTGAGTCTCAGCCTCCTGAGTAGGGAGGATTCCAGGAGTGAACTTCCATCCAGGGTCATTTCTGAGTTCTGTTTCTGGTGCTGATGATTGAACTGATGGCCTCCCAGATGACAAGCATGTGCTCTACTGTGGAGTTATGTCCCTAACCCTTCTGAAAACTTGTTTTGTCAGTTGAGGAGCTTGAACGTAGGGCCTGGGTGCCTCTTTGTGCTCAAGCTAGCACTCTACCCCTTGAGCCACAGCACCACTTCTGGTTTTTGAGTGGTTAATTGGAGATAAAATTCTGATGGAGTCTTTACTAATCCAGCCTGTTTTGAACCAGCCTCAGCCGTCTGAATAGCTAGGATTACAGGTAGGGCCACCAGCTCCCGGCTATGCAATATTTCAATGATTTCATTTCATTACATAGATACAGAAATGTTTATATAACCAGGACCCTGGCTGAATACTTAGTGAATATGCCCTAGATCCATGATTTTTCTACAATTATTTCAAAAATAAATCAAATACTAGATGAATCAAACTAAAGGCAGTAAGGCATTGCTTCCAGAATATAGCCTTTTGGGCCTTTTCTGTAGTGGTACAACTTTGAATTCTATAATCTAAGGTAAATATTGAAACCTGAAGACGCAGAGGACAGTAAACAAATCATTGAGAAACAGGAATTTAAATTATTTAACCTGACAAAAGAAAGCTTTGTGCGCAAAGATATATGCTGCTGAAGTTTCTAGTTTCTTCCATGGTATTACGCTCCATAGCCTGTCATTCAATGTGGTTGTTACTGTGGTTATTTTGAGACAGAGTCTTGATACATAACTCTGGCTGGCCTCAAACCCCCAACCTTTCTGACTCAATTTCCCAAGTGCTGGGATTACAGGTGTATATCATGATTCTGGGCCCTAGGTGGAGTTTTGAGTGTCAATATCATTTCGTTCAATACGTTACAGAAGCGAAAGGAATAAAAAGTATCCCAAGTGCTTGTATTATCAAATGAGAAAAATGTATGTAAGAATACTTTTAAATACTCTGCAAATAGTAGTTGACATTATTGCACTATGAGCACAATGCATGAGCTTGTTGGTACATTTCTGTGTATGGCTTCTATACCTATCATCTCCGTTATCCAGATGGGAAACTGAGGCTGAAAGGTTACATAACATGCCCCGGGATGCCACAGCTAATAAGTGGTTAGCCTAGAAAGCAAATCCAAGTAATTTTTAGAATATCTCTTAGCCACCCTGATTGTGGTTTTGCTGATATCAAGGCTTGAACTCCAGGCCTTAAGCTTGGATTGCTTGCTCTACTGGTGCTGTACCACTTAATCCATATCTCTAGCCAATCCTGGAGCCTGAATTTTGTGTCTGAGTACTGTCCAGAAGCTTTTTGCTTTTTTTTGTTCAAGGCTAATGCTCTATATTTCCAGATGTTTGATGGTTTGTTCAAGATAGTCTCACAAACTATCTTCTTTGCTAGTTCCCTCCTCTCTACTCCCTCCACCTACCCGAACTCTTTGCTCTTGGTATACGGTTATGATAAGGCCATTTGCTATGGAATGTTTACTTTTAAAAAATAATAAGCTGTCAGCCAAACTTTCCAAATTTAAATGTAAACATGTCTTGCTTTCAGTCTAGAAGCAAAAGAACCTAAATCTAAGGTTTCGCTAAGTAGTAACACCTGTAAGTTCTGTACTTGAGATTGGATTTGTAGCTTATATTTGGTTTGTGTAATACCTGTGCTCAACTTACTTTCTGAGCAGCATTCTAAGATGATGTTTTTGTTTCTGCTCATTGGTGGTTTTCTAACCTCTGAAAATTCTGCTGTAATTTATCCTCTCCATTCTAATGCATGTGTAAAGTTCATTATTTAACAATAGATAAGCTAGAGGCCAAAAACAATAAACAGATAGGAAGTCTGTTTTAAATCTTAGTATTTATAAACTGATCAATAGAGAGCAAGTTTCAGTGAAAGCAAAGCTGGAAATCAATGATAGAGGTGGCTCTGACATAGATTGGGTGGTGAATTTGGAAATAGCACCCAGAGCTACTTTGTTTAATAGCTTCAACCTACTAAACTGCTAAAGAAGTTTAAAAAAAAGTATTTTATTTTCATATTTTGAGGTAAAAGTCGAATATTAGAGCTGAGGACTGGTGCTTCATGCCTGTAAGCCTAGCTCCTCAAGAAGCTGAGGCCTAGATGGAGTCTGTAAGTTTCTGCCTCCAATTAACTAGCAAAATGACAGATTGGAGTTCTAATTCAAATGGTAGAGTGCTAGCTGTAGCATGAATGCCAAGTGAGAGTTCAAAGCCCTGAGTTCAAACCCTGGTATCAACAAAGGACTAAGAAGGAGGAGGAGGAAGAAGAAGAAGAGAAGGAGGAGGAGGAGGAGGAGGAGGAGAGGGAAGGGGAGGGGGAAAAGGAGGAGAAAAGGGAGGGGGAGGGGAGAGGGAGGGGAAGAGGGAGAGGGAGGGAAAGGAGGAAGAAAAGGAGGTTTTTATTAAATAATTTATTAACCTTGATTTTTACATCAAATTTCAATTGACATGTTTAACAAATATTCAAGAAGGGAATCTCTATATATAATCACAGGCACTTAGATTTTAGAACATAATTAAAATTAGGCTGAGGGTTTGTATGTCATAGATATATATTTATCTACGTAATAAAACATGTCTATAGGGTCATAAATTTTTATATCTATGTAGTTGTGTTTATATTTCCAATACCATGTCCATAGCATTGGGTATGCAAATATTGAGTCCTCACTCTTGTACTGTTTGAATCTAATAGCTATATATTAAGGATACCACGCGCCTTTTGTTCCTTTGGTCTTGACTTGTCTCACTCAACATGATTCGCTCTAGATTCATCCACTTCTCTGTGAATGCCATTATTTTATCTTGTCTGTTGGCTATGTAGAATTCCATTGTATATATATACACCACGTTTTTTGTATCCATTCATCTGCAGTAGGGCATCTGGATTGTTTCTATCACCTGGTTGTTGTGACTAGTGCAGAGATGAATATAGCTGAGCAGGTGTCCTTATCATATCCTGGGTTATGATGTTCAGGGTAGATGCCCAGGAGTGGTATGGCGGGATCGTAGGGAAGATCTATTTTCTGTTTTTCAAGAAACCTCCACACTGCTTTCCAGAGTGGCTGAACTTGCTTACAATCCCACCAGCAGTGCAGTAGGGTTCCTTTTTCTCTATAGCCCCTCCAGCATCTGTCATTGTCTGAGTTCAAAATATTGGCTATTCTCATTGGTGTAAGGTGGTATCTTAGAGTTGTTTTTATTTGCATTTCCTTTACAACCATGGATGATGAACATTTTCTCATATGCTTTTCTGCTTTTTTTCCTTATTTAATCTAACAAAGAAAAGATAACTATTTCGATGGGAAGATAGGGCTTGCATTGGGGAGGGAAGAATGCTCAAAGCATGCAAACTTTCCATGGATCCACAAGTTCTGAGGGTGAGTATAAGTACATCAACTCAATTGTGATAGTCATTATGGTGTCTATTTATTCATAGATACATAGATAAACAGATAGACAGATATTTACCACATTGTATACTTTGATTATATACAATGTCAATTATGTATTTTAAAGTTATTTTTAAACAAGAGTGACCACATAAATATCCGAGCAGTTTTCCAAGCAAGTTGCAATGATAAAGGGCCCTCATATGATGATAAAGATGTTGATTCTCCAGGAAGACAGAATAGTCCTTAGTCTGTATGAGTCTAACAGATTGCCAATACAGGAGGCAAACATTAATGAAACTGGAAGAAAAAAAATGTATCTATCATCACTTAGATAAAACAGCCTGACCCACTGCAAAAACAAAATGAAATGAACACAATTCCAAAATGGTCTGAAGTGTTGAAGGAACAGATTCCCAAACAAGATGTTAAGACGGCAGCCATATACACGTGTGAAAAATGCACCACATCGTCCATTTTCAGGGAAATGGAAAACAGTACATGATGTGAGACCTCTTAGAATGGTCAAATTCCAGAACACAGACAGTCCTAATGCAGGAGAAGCTCGACATGTGTAGTCACTGTAGCTTCAATAACTTCAGTCATTGCAACTCATTCCATACAACAACTCCACTTGGGTGTACATCCAAGAAAAGCAAAAATATTTCTACACAAAAACTTGTGCTGGCTTTTCATGATAGCCTCCTCCTCCTCCTCCTCCTCCTCCTCTTCTTCCTCTTCCTCCTTCTCCTCTTCATCCTCCTTTTACTTCTCCTCTCCTTCTGCTTCTCATTTTCCTGTTTTAATGCCAGTCCTGAGGCTTAAACTCCAAGCCTATGCATTGTATTTGAGATTTTTGTTCTTTTCCCCTCAAGGCTAGTGCTCCATCACTTGAGCTACAGCTCCACTTGCGGCTTTTTTGTGCTTAATTGGAGATGAGTTTTGCAGACTTTCTTGACCAGGCTGGCTATGATTATCAGATCTCAGCCTCCTGTGTAGCTAAGATTTCAGGCAAAAGTCATCACCAATGCCAACATGTAACATTCTTTTTTTTTGCCAGTCCTGAGACTTGAACTCAGGACCTGAGCACTGTCCTTGGACTTCCTCAAACTAGTGCTCTGTCACTTGAGCCACGGCACCACTTCCAGCTTTTCCTCTATATGTGGTACCAAGGAATCCAACCCAGGGCTTCATGCATGCTAGGCAGGCACTCTACCACTAGGCCACACTCACAGCCCCAACATTATACTCCCCCCCCCTCTCTCTCTCTCTCTCATTTGTCAGTCCTGGAGCTTGGACTCTAGGCCTGGGCACTGTCCCTGAGCCCTTAAACTCAAGGATACTGCCCTACCATTGAGCCAAGCTCCACTTCCCTTTTTCTAAAGATTAGCAGAAGATTAGAGCCCAGGTCCTTTTGTGCCTAGGCTGGCTTTGAACCTTGATTCTCAGATCTCTTGAGTAGCTAGGATTACCGGGCGTGAGCCACCATACCCAGCTCCAACATTATTCTAAATAGCCAACAAATGGAGACAACTCAGGTATTCATCAACTAATGAGTAAATGACTAAATAACCAGGGACCGGGGGCTCAGGTCTGTAATCCTATCAACTACTGAGAAGGCCAAGATCTGAGCATCACAGTTTGAAGCCAGCATGAGCAGGAAAGTCTGTGAGACTTTTACTTACAATTAATAAAGGAAAAAAATGGAAGTGGCACTGTGGTTCAAGTGGTAGAAGGACAGCACCCAGACCTAGAGTTCAAGCCCAAGACTTGGGGAGGTGGGGAAGGACTAAAATCTCCAGAAAAAGAAATACTATTTGATAAGAAGAAAAATAGTACTGATGTGTGCTACAACAATGTGCTACAATGAACTTTGAAACATCATGGCAACTTAAAAGTCACGAAACACACATACAATCTGACTATACTTTATATCCAGAATAGACAACTTTATAGAGAAATAAAATAAGTTAGTGGTTGCTTGATACTGGGGATAAAACATAGAAATGACTGCTAGTAGGTACAGGATTTCTTAGGGAAGACAGTAATATTTAAAATTAAATGTTGAGGACAGCCTAGAGGTGAGAGGTACAAATGTAAATGAGGGCTATAGTCAAATGAAAAATAGAGAAAGGTAGTAAAGGTTTTGGGAGAGGAGTTGAAAAAATGGTTTCTTATGAATAAGAAAGGATCTGTAAAGAATTATCTTAAATGTTCTAAAAAGGGAGGAAGACAAATCCTAAAGAGTTTTTGTATGTAGTAGATGGGATGAGCAAATCCTAGAGTTCCTATATGTAGTAGATGGTATGAGCATGTCTTAAGAATGGAGCTTACAAGCAAAATTAGTATGCAATTGAGTTAGCCATGATGCAAGCTGGGTCAGGATTGGTACACTGATGTGGAACTATTCTTTGTGCCCACTGGAGGGATTGTTAAGCATGCTTCCCAGTTGTGAGGGCTTTCTTGGGTGCAGAACTGGGAGGGCATGCTATATGCTCCCCAATCCAAAGAATTCTGTCTGCCTGAGTCTGATAACAATTGTTGCCCCCCCCCAAGCCATGTGTTATCTCAGCTGGCACTGTTAACCATGATTCAATCCAGTCCTTACAGGCCTTACAAGATGATCTAGGGACATGTTCATCATCTGGTTTCCAGTACCCTGGCACTGTGATTCCCAACACTCCAACCACTGTGAAGGTAGCAGGAACAAACTACTGGGTTCATCACTCCTAGGTGAAGACAGTGTGTGAGGATCCTGGACTTCCAGACTCCCAGAGAAATGGACTTTGACATTCTTGGGTCCCAAACAGATGCTGACCTAAGACATATGCATAAGTCAGTCAACAGTCTCACTGACTCACTGACGTCCCTGGCTAAAGTTGTCCTCCAGAACAGAAGAGGACTAGATATATTGTTCCTAGAGGTTTGAGTGTCACCCTGGGAGGAGAATGTTGCTTTTGAGCAAACCACACTCGGGTAATAAAAGATAGCCTGGCAGCTGTAAAGAGGAGACTAGATGAGCAAGAAAGGGAGAGACAGGGGTCCCAAGGATGAGATGAGAGGCTGTACAACTGGTCCCCCTGGGCAACTTCCCTAATCCTCAGCCATGATTGGCCCTCTGGCGATTATTTTAATGTTACTGTCACTGTTGATTGGCCCCTGTGTAATTAATGCAATGATGTCCTTAGTAAAAAAAAAAAAAATGTTGAGGGCCAGGAGTGTGGCCTAATGGT
The DNA here is from genome assembly GCF_031878675.1 of Megascapheus bottae. NCBI lineage: Eukaryota > Metazoa > Chordata > Mammalia > Rodentia > Geomyidae > Megascapheus > Megascapheus bottae. The sequence continues at coordinate 55,469,242 of NC_143512.1, read as the reverse complement.
AGAGTGCTTGCCTAGCGTACACAAAGTCCTGGGTTCAATTCCTTGGTACCACATGCACAGAAAAAGCCAGAAGTAGAGCTGTGGCTCAAGTGGCAGAGGTTAGCCTTGAGCAAAAGTGACCAAGGACAGTGCCCAGGCCTTGAGTTCAAATCCCAGGAGTGGCAAAAAATGTGGAGTGACTACAATACACTATGGATATACTGAAAATAGTGAAGTGAGCATTTTAACTGGATGAATTATGTCATATGTGAGTTGTGTCTCAATCTTATTTTGATGATATTGGAGTTGGAACTCAGGGACTTGCATGTGTCAGGACACTTTGCCACCAATTGATCCATATTCCATCCATTTTTACTTTATTTTTGGAATGAGGTCTCACACTTTTGCCAACATCAACCTTGGACCACGATCTGCCTACCCATGCCTCACACATAGCTGAGAGCCCAAGTAAGTGCTGTCCGGGCCAGCTTATTTAAAGTAAGGTAAAATTTTGCTAACTTTTGGCAAGGTTGACCTCAAACCATAATCTTCCCAATAGCTACCTTCTGAGCCACAGGATTGCAGGTGTCACTACCATTCCCAGCTAAAGAAATTTTATTAAAAATAAAAACTCCAAGCAGCGCTGTGGCTCAAGGAGGAGGGCAGTACCTTGAGCTGAACAGCTCAGGGACAGTGCCCAGGCCCAGAGTTCAAGCCCCACAACCTGAGGGGGCGGGAAATAGAATAAAATGTTAGGTAGAGGGAGGGAAATGGGGACCAAGACATGAGAAAGGGTATCAATGTTTGTGAAGTAATGCACCTTCTATCTGGTGAATATAATGTAACCCTTCTATTAATCACAATAAAAATATATGGGAAAAAAACTCCTAGTTCAGTAAGCTATTGGTAGTGATGGAAATGATTGAGAATGGATGTCAGCTGTGAGCAGAATGGTAACGACCAACAAGAGAAAGGGTAATGATGAGCCCAAATCAAACAGACCCAGTCTGGTGCTCCCAGAGCTATTCCCAGAAAAGAAGCAATCAGTATAAATTTCTAAGCAAATCAAGAAGTATCTCATATATTCGGTATTTCTATGTTAAAGAAATAAAATTGTTTGAAATTTGATAGGGAAGGGGGGAAAACTAAGACGGGAGGGGGGTGTGGGGGGGGAGGGAAATGGGTACCAAGACATGTGAAAGGGTATCAATGTATGTGAATTAATGCACCTTCTATCTGGCAAATATCATGTAACCCTTTTACTAATTACAATAAAAAAATTTAAAAAATTAAAAAAAAGAAATAAAATTGGCTGGGCACCAGTAGCTCACACCTGTAATCCTAGCTATTCAGGATGTTGAGATATGAGGATGGCAGTTCAAAGCCAGCCTGCGCAAGAAAGTCCACGAGACTCTTATGTCCAATTAACAACCCCAAACTGGAAGTGGAACTGTGGAAAAACTCAGGGGCAGTGCTTAAGCTCTGAGTTCAAGCCCCACAACCAACAAAAAAGAAAGAAATCAACGGATCACGCCTTTAATCTTAGCTACTTTAATTCTAGCTACTTGTAAGGTTGAGATCAGGAGGAGAAAAGTTTGGGACAAATTGGGCAGAAAAGGTCAAGAGACTCCTCAACTGATTGCTGGGCACAGTGGTGAATGACTGTCCTCCTAGATACAAGAAAGCCTGAGATCAGGAAGCACAAGATCCTGGTCTTCATGCCTAGGCAGGAAGTAAGAACCTGCCTCAAAAACACAGGGCGGGTCAGGAGTTTGACAGATGGTATAGGGCTTGCCTAGCATACACAAAGACATGCGTTGGATTCTTCAGTACCACATACATAGAAATAGCTGAAAGTGGTGCTGTGGCTCACATGGTAGATCCCTAGCCTTTCGAAAGCCCAAGGAGAGTGCCCAGGCCCTGAGTTCAAGTCCCAGGAGTGGCAAAAACAAACAAAAAACAGGTTTAGGACTGGGAATGTGACTTAGTCGTAGAGTGCTTGCCTAGCATGCTTCAAGCCCTGGGCTCAATGCCTCATTACCACATACACAGAAATTGCCATTAGTGTCGCTGTGGGTCCAGTGGTAGAGTGCTAGCCTTGAGCAAAAGAAGCTCGGGGATAGTGCCCAGGCCCTGAGTTCAAACCACAGAACAAGAGAGAGAGGAAAAGGGACAGGGAGAGGGAGAGGGAGAGGGAGGGAGGAAGAAGGAGGAGGAGGAGGAGGGGGGAGGAGGAGGAGGAGGAGGGAGAGAGGGAGGGAGAGAGGGAGGGAAGGAGGGAGGGAGGGAGGGAGGGAGGGAGGGAGGAAGGAAGGAAGGAAGGAAGGAAGGAAGGAAGGAAGGAAGGAAGGAAGGAAGGAGGCAGGCAGGCAGGCAGGCAGGCAGGCAGGCAGGCAGGCATAAAAGGAGAGACTCTACTTAGCCAGCAAAATGCCCTAAGTTAAAATGAGGCAGGGGGGGAGGGAGGGAAAAAAATCCTGAAAACTTGGGAGTGAGGCCCAATCTTATGCAAGTGCTCAAAGCTCTTATTGTCACTCACAGAAAATGGTATTCAGGCATATTTACTTTCAATGGTGGCCTGGCTTAGAAATTTCCACATACTATAAGTGCAATTTCTAATTATCACCTGGTCGCTCATTTAAGTCCTAAGTAAATCTGTGAGGTTTCTTTTCCTAGTCCAACATAAGAACATGTAAGTAACTGTCCTGTCTGATTTTACCTAGTATTTTGTTAAGCAGTTAAAAGTAAATATTGGAAATAGTTGTTAGCCATGAGAGTTTGAACAGGTGTTAGCCTATAGTCTTTAGCAGATTACATCCCTGTCTTAATTGTGCTGATTTCCTCACACTTAATAATGCTCAATTTTAATGTCCTGTTTCATGTAGGTTTTCCTGAATAAGCATGGCAATAAAATGTGAACTCTAGATGAAGTTAATATAAAGGACCTCAATAAGAGAGTGACGCCAAGTAAACTCTAACTCAAGATGGAAAGGAAAAGAATGTTAATTAAATTATGGGGGAAACTAACCATTAAGGTTTTCTTTTTTCTTTCTTTTTTTTTTTGCCATGAGGCTTGAACTCAGGGCTTGGGTGCTGTCTCTGAGCTTTTATGCTCAGGCTAATGCTCTACCACATTGAACCACAGCTCCACTTCTACTTTGAGGTGGTTAATTGGAAATAAGAGGTTCACAGACTTTCCTGCCTAGGCTGACTTTGAACCGTGATCCTCAGATCTCAGCCCCCTGAACAGCTAAAACGACAAGCATGAGCCTGACCCAAGGTGATATTTTTTCTTTTACACAGCATTGGAACCAATGCTTCTGAGACCCTTCCTTGATTCATTCTGAAGTAACTTCATTCAGTAAAATCCACCAAGAACCAGGAACTGAATTTCTCTATTTCTAAGTTTCTTCCCAACAAATGCCCAGAAGTGCTTAGAGACTGCTATGGATGCCTTCTATAACTTCCAATAAATAAATAAAGTTGCTTGCTATAATTAGCAGGTGGTTTGCTTTTGTGCCTGTATGAGGGTTTGAACTCAAGCACTGTACTCTTGCTTGGTGTTTTTGTTGTTGTTGTTGACAGTTGGCACCTTATTACTTGAACCACATCTCCAATTCTGATTTTTTTCCTGGTTAACTGGAGATAAGAGTCTCATATATTTATCTGCCCAGACTGACCTCAAATCTCAGTCCTGGACTCTCAGCCTCCTGAGTAGCTAGGACGGTACTCGGGTCCCTAGGATCTTTTATCTGCTATGGAATGGAAGGTGGTGTCCCCTGAAAAATGTCCACATGCTGAAACCCTCATTTCCAATGTGATGGTGTTTAGAAGTGAGATATTTCAGAGGTAGTTAGAGTTAGAATATGTCATAGGGTAGAGCACTTTCATGTGATTTTTGTCCCTCTGAGAGGAGAGAGACCTCCCTCTCTTTTCTTCCCCCCCCCCACCACTTACATCTACAAACAGGAAAAGGAAAAGGAACCTAATCAGCCAATATCCTCACCCCAATTTATTTTTGTTTTTGTTTTGTTTTAATACTGAGGTTTGCACTCAGATTCGGGGTTATTAGGCAGGCACTCCACCACTTTAACCACACCTTCAGGCTTCACCTATAAAACTTGATCTTGAACTTTCAGTCTCCAGAACTGAGAAATATCTATCATTTAAGCTGCAGGTCTATTTTGTTGTAGCAGCCCACACTAAGACACTGTACTTACTCTTTTTTATTTTCCTCAGGGCACTTTTGTTGTTATCTGCTTAGTTTTTATTTCTTCCTAGAAGAAAGCACATCTTTTGTTCTTTTACTGCTTTTTTTTTTAGTATTAACATTACTGAGATTCTCAGCAACATTCAGTAAATATCTAGTGGATGAATGAATGAATCTAATGTTTTAACTCTACTACCACTGATGGATGAAAGTTTTTCATGTCATTTGTCACAAGGGAATTTCCTCTCCCTAGAAATGGAAGTTACTTAGATAGAGTTGCTACTAGCTAACAAGACAGTTATAGGTCTTTAAAATGAAGAACAATATGAATTATGCATTTACTTAATCTAGGCATAGAAATACAAAGACTTTTGAGAAGTCTGTTGTTTATCAGGACAGGTTAAGTGACTTTGGTTTCTTTGCTTTATCATTTTTTTAATCATCCTGAACTATGGTAACATTATATTTGAGCTGATGAAAAAAATTCCATAACCACCCACTTTACTTTTTAGTCTGTTAGACAAAATATGAGGAAATGTGGTAAAATTTTATCGCTTTTTTTTGTTGCTTCTAAATGGCTCTTTAAATACAGATAACAGTGCACAGCACAAGCTGGAGAAACAGGTTGTGCCACACTACCCAACTCACCTGTTACCTGATAGGTCCACTCTGATGGCAGAACCAGCAATGTGGTGGTGTAGCACGCTTGGAGACTTGCCCAAGCTGAGCCCCTCAAGACAACAAGGAGCCACCTTAGGAGAATTATGGAGATTGGGACAAAACATTACTCATAGACAAAGGGCTTCTCTCTGCCCCCAACAGACAAAGGTAAAAGAAGAAAAGTCAAAGTGAAGGCATTATCTGTAACATATGTTTTCTTAGAAGATAAAGCCAAGCAATGTGAAGCTTGTTGTGTGTCTCAGTTTTACCTGTGGACTTCACATAAATAGTTTGCTTTTAACAATATTTTCACACATTGTTTTCAGCAAGAAAATGTGAACATTCTTTTGAGGGGTGAGGGGGGGCTGGAGGCTGTCCTAGGCTTGTCCCTAGGTATTTCTTTTTTTGCCAATCCTGGGACTTGAACTCTTTATGTGGGTGGTGTCCCTGAGCATCTTTTGCTCAAGGCTTGCTAGCACTCTACTACTTGAGCCACAGAGCCACTTCTGGCTTTTCTGTTTATGTGGTACTGAGAAATCCAACCCAGGGCTTCATGCATTCTAGGCAAACATACTACCACTAAGCCACATTACAAGTCCCACTGAGGTGCTGTTTTTTTGGCCAGTCCTAGGCCAAAACTCAAGGCCTGGGCACTCTCCATGGGCTTTCTCATGACTAGTGCTCTATCACTTGGGTCATAGCACCACTTCTGGCTTTTTCTCTGTATATGGTACCAAGAACTCAAACCCAGGGCTGGTGCAAGCTAGGCAAGCACTCTACCACTGGGCCATATCGGCAGGCCTGGGCTTTTTTTTTTCACTATTTGTTTTCTCAAGGCTAACACTCTACCACCTGAGCCACAGCTCCACTTCCAGCTTTTTAGTGGTTAATTGGAAACAAGAGTCCAATACACTTTCCTGCCCAAACTGGCTTTGGACTGCCATCCTCAGATCTCAGCCTCCAGATTAGCTGTGATTACAAGTGTGAGCCATTGTCACTTGACCAACAATAGACACACTTTTTTTTCTTTCATAGAATATGCCAGGTTTTTGTTTTTGTTTTTATTTTTGTTTTGCCAGTTCTGGGGCTTGAACTCACAGCCTGGGCACTCTCCATGGGCTTTCACAAGGCTAGAGCTCTACCACTTGAGCCACAGCACCACTTCTGGCTTTTTCTATGGACATGGTACCAAAGAATCGAACCTAGGTCTTCTTACATGCTAGGCGAGCACTCTACCACTAGGCCAAACTCCCAGCCCAGTTTTGTTTTTTGTTTTTTTGTTTCTTAGCAAAATTTGGTTTGGAGGTGGTCATTCTGTTTCACCAAATAAAACTGTGGGTATAAACATTTTTCATAGATATTGCAAATATATTTGAATAAATACTCTAAACAAATATGCCTCGCTTTTATTTTGCTGACAACCCTAGAGTCTGTGAATCTCACTTCATCTGAAGCAGCTGGTAGGTGAAATAAAGTTTTGTGGTAGGAATAAAATGAAATTTCCTTCCAGAATTGAAGGAAGTTGATGCATTGAGACATTTCCCCCACCCCAGTGGGCCTAGAGTCCTTTCACGGCCACATACTGGACAATTTCAGCAAAGCCTCCTGTAGTGAAAAATTACCCAGCTTCATAGCACCTTTTTACGTTCTTACAGAACTAGGACAGTGTGTGTGTGAGTGTGTGTGTGCGTGTGTCTGTCTGTCTATCTGTGAACATGGTCAACTGGTTTTCTAAATTAGAAGTAAATAGTTCTAGACGTACTAGAACATGTGCATACACAGTTTAGGGGAGGGAGTATATGACATTTCAGAGCAGAAATTTCCAGTGCTGGTAGAATATGTGGGTGAGTGGCAGTCCCTGCACAGAGGTCTGAAACTCGGATCTGGGACAGAGCGCCCGTCCCTCCCCCCTCCGCCCCTAGACTCTTCAGCTGGGTGGGGTTCAGAGCACCGTACCCCCAATCAGCTGGGGACCCAGCGGAATTTGTAGCCCCCGTTGGCTGTCCGGATGGTGAAGGCCTTGCCCTGGGGGAAGGCCAGGGTGCGGATGGTGCTGTGGCTGCGGATGGGGGTGCAGAAGGACCCGTCCTCGTCCAGCTCGCCGCGGCTCAGGCTCCCGGCGCTGCCGTCGGTGCGTAGCCCCCGGAAGGCGCCGTGCAGGTGGCCGGGCCGGGGGTCGGCGCTCGCGGGCTCGGGCTGCAGCCGGGGCCGCTTGGGATCACGGCTCTGCAGGGCTTCGTCGCAGCGCTGGGAAATCTCCCGGAGGATGGCGTCCACTTCCTCGCCGTCGTGGCCGGCGCCGCTGAACAGCTCCTCCAGGCTTCTTTTGGCGGACGCCTGGAGAAGGAAGGGCTGGGCCTGGGCCCCGCACTCCCGGGACTGGGAGATCATCAGCTTCTAGGAGAGGTGGGGAGAGCGCCGCGCTGGGGCCGGCCGGACCCGCCCTCGTCCCCGACCCCGCGGGGCCGCACCCCTGAGAGCCGGCTGGCGGGGACCCGGCTGCAGCTTGGACACCCCGATGCGCTGCCGCCCCGCACGTCTGCCTTCCCCCACTTACATCCAGCACCGAGGCCAGGTGCCGCGTCCGGCTGGCCAGTTCTTTGAGCTGCACGTTCCTCTCCTTGAGGCTGGCGATCTCCTCCTGCTTCTGGGTCAGCGTCTCGTGCAGCTTCGGGAGGAGACCCGAAGGCTGAGTCAGGCCCCGCCGCCGGGTCTCGACCCGACCCAGCTAACCCGGGCTCCAACGCGCTTCCACCTCGGCGATCGTCCATTCAACTTTATTATTATTATTATTTAAGTATTGGGTCTCCTACTTGTCTGAAATCGCTGTGCTCCCTGCACCCTTTCCCCAGGCCTCCCCTCGCCCCATCTCTCAGATGCGCCCATTCTCCCACCTCCGCCTTCCAGAGAGCTGGGGTCCCAGGCGTGCGCCAGCACACACCAAAGCAAGCCAGAGAGTTGAAGGCCGTCAGGTGAAGAATAAAATAAAGTCTGTGAGGTGAGGCTACTCCCTCTTATCTTGGAAGTTGGAAACCGAGTGGATTCCCCAGGGACCCACGTGAAAAGCCCACTTCCGCCCCGGGGGGGGGGGGGCCTACCTGGTTATTCTCCACGAGCGCGTTCCCCAGGGCTCTCTGGTTCTGGTCGGCCACCTCCTTCCAGTACTGCTCGGATGGAGGCCGAGGCGCGTCTGGAACTCGTGGAGGCGAGGGGTCCAGCGACGGGGAGGACGGGGAGAGGCACAGCCCGAGAGACACTTCGCAAGGCGAAAAGGGGAAATCTCCGGAGGAGGCCAGGGAGGGCGACATCAAAGAGGACGAGTCTGGGGAGAAAGTGGAAGTTGCCTTCAGACCCAGGTCCAGTCAGCCACAGGGACGAACGTCACGCGTGTGCATAGGGTGTGTTTTTCTCTCCCCACGGCCCTGTGCAAGGGGCGCCATCCTGTCCCTGCTGAGTTCCCCTGAACAGAATCAGGGGAACAGGCGTGAGCCTGGAAGCCACAACTCGCCACACTCTGTCCCTCACCCTATCCTATGCCACAGCACAGCACGGTGGCCTTTTCCTCAGTATTCACACCGACAGACCCCCAAGCCCCGCTACAGACCCAGATAGTCAACGTCTCCACTGGAAGAAGGGAGGTACCCAAAACATGAAGACGTCATTGACCCATGGGGAGATGAGGAGGCTTTCTCCTCCCTCCTCCCCCGCCCCCCTCTCTTTTTGCCAGTCCTGGGCCTTGAACTCAGGGCCTGAGCACTGTCCTTGGACTTTTTCTCAAGGCTAGAGCTCTACCACCTGAGCTTCAGCACCACTTCCAGCTTTTTTCTATGTATGTGGTACCAAGCAATCGAACCCGGGTCTTCGTGCCTGCTAGGCAAGCACTCCACCACTTGGCCACACTCCCGGCCGGTTTCCCGGTTTCCCGCATTCTTGACCACACAGCCTGAGCTAGGCTGATTTGGGGGAGGGAAGGGTGGCCGCTGCACTTGCCTGCGATGAGATCATCCACCGTGTCCCTGAACGTCTGCAAATCAAAGTCGTCTTCCGTTTGCAAACAATGGTTCTGAAATAAACCGGGAAAGTTAAATCAGTCCACAGCGCGCCTGGCCCGTCCGGAACAATTCCTCCACGGACAGACGACTCCCCAGGTTCCGCCGTGCAGTCTGCCACGCGTGTCCGTGCACAGCAGGGGCGCCTATCTGACAACGCAGGTCCCATTGGGAAGCAGAACCCCCGCACGTTTGCACCGAGCTGCCTGGGACGCCTGGCGCGCCAGTGCCAACGGAGACCACCGGGCTGCAGCTAGCCGATTAAGCACCCAACGCCAGGCGCTGGGCTGCGGGCATTGGCTCAGCACCGGCTGCCGCGACGGTTTCTTGGGAACCCGTGTCCCTCGTCTCCAATGTTCCCCCCTCTCGTTCCAGTGAGGGAGCTCTCTAAGAGCAGAGAGCCTGGCGTAGACACCAAGTCTTTCTTCCCAAGACCTGAGGGCACGCAGAGTCGTCCACGGAGGACACTGAAAGTCGTGCTCCGGGAGGGGGGGGCGCGGGCTCCGTGGCCTCCCCCTCTCCTTAACGGAAGGGAAGGGTGGGCTCTGATGGAAAGAGTTGCCTGCGTTGCTCTTTCCAGTTTCTCCAAAAAGTTACCTTTCTCTGTACATAGGACGCCCGTGGGCCCCTCTCAGGGTGTCTGGAGATGGGGGAGGTAAAAAAAATGTTTACAAAAAATTATTTTAAAAAGTAATGTAAGTCCATCAGTTAATCCTCCGTGGTCCACCTGAGAGTATCCGCAAGGGGTGGAAGTGGGTGCCAAAAGGCAGGATGGGGGAGGGAACCCAAAAGAAGGAAAGTGCCTTTCAGTCTCAGGATAGGAGGAGAGGACTCTGATGTATTTTATATATGCGTATTTGGTTATTTGAAGTAGGATAGGGAAGGGAGGAAAACAAGATAAGGGGCTGGGGTAGGGGGAGGGAAATGGGGACCAAGACATGAGAAAGGGTATCAATGTATGTGAATTAATGTACCTTCTATCTGGTGAATATAATGTAACCCTTCTATTAATTACAATAAAAATATGCGGAAAATAGTGCTCCAGTGCACAGGTGCCTGCTCTGCAGAGAGGAATGGTTTTCGTTAACTTCTGGTAGCTTTCCTTCTCTCTTCTACTCACGGAATTCAGTGAGCGGCTGGGAAGTGGGGAAAGGAGACAAGACACATCGCATCCTGCGAGCTTGCGCCCTGCTCTCTCAGAGTGCCATCTCCTCGCTGCCTACATGGGAAAGGAATACAGCTCTGGAAATTCGGGGTTGACCACATTCAACGAGGGAGAGAAACTGCGGGTCTGGGAGACTCTGGTCCTCAAAGCAACGTAATAAATAAACCCCTCACCCTGCAGCGAGGCCGGGGTCACCACGTCATGGGAAAGGTACCTGCGATGCAGCAGGGTCACCACAAGGCGGCGCGTCGGACCCGAGGAGCGAGGTGCAGTCCGCGAGGTCCTGCAGGTCGATGGTGGCAAGGGCTGCGCGGGGAGACCGGGAGACACGTGCCAGGGGAGAGGCGGGGGGGGGGGGGCTAAGCCTTCCTGCCAGGCTCGCCGGGACATCGGAGCCCAGGGAGAGGAAGCTCCGGGCCGCGCTCGCAGCACCCACCCGGCACGGGGAATCCGAGGGGGAGCGCAGGTGCCTCGCGGGGCTCACCTGGCAGCGCGCCCGGCTCGGGGTCCGCAGGGTCCTCGTACACCGACACCCCGCTGTGGCCGCTGCATCCCGGAAAGAACTTCCGAGGAGGGACAAACTACGAGGACAAAGAAACTGTGACTGCGGCCCCGAGCGCGGAGCGTTCAGCTCTGCGTGCGCCACCCCGGCCCACGATCCCCACCTTTCTCTCCGGCTTCCCGAGCTTGCCCGGGGGTCGAGCCGACAGCTCCAGCATCCTGTTGGGGCAGATGCTGTCGAAGGCCCGGCGTGCCACCGCGCCGTCCCCGCACGCCTGCATCCTGTCTCCCCGCGCGCACGGCTCGGCCCCGCTGGCCCGGCCGCGGATGGCGAGCGACCCGCACCGTGCGCCCCTGCGCCGGCCCGCTCCGGAGTCGGCCGCGGTGGAGGGAGGCGCGGGGCCGGGAGGGAGCACGAGGAGGGCGGAGAGGAGAGGCAGGACCGCCGCGCGGGAGGGGTGGCTCGCGCCTGGGCGCCAGAGGTGGCGCCTTCAGCCCGGGGCAATCTGCGAGCGGGCGGAGGCGTGAACCCAACCTGGCAACCCCGCTTCCCCCGGGAGCCGCGAGCGCGCGGCCCGGCCCGCGAGCGCCCTTCCAGGGAGCGTTGGCGCCGCTGCCTCCGGACCTCTGCCAGACGAAGGAAGGGGAAGAACGGGATGGGGGCGAGGCGGGGCAGGAGAGCCTCACTGGTCCCTGGTCCTGGGTAACGCCTTCCGATCTGGAGAATCTCAGAGGGAAAAAAATGAACGATCGTTTCCTTTTCTGTACACCCCAGCCACCAAGCACGCAGTACACGTGTAGTGACAGTTCCCATAGGCCGACTGCCCCGTAGAATTTAGAAAGGGTGTCGAAGCCCCGCGGGGAACAGGCCCCAGGTGACAGAAACCTCTGCCCCCAAATCTGGGCAGCATTCCGGGTCTCAAGGAGACGTCCACTTAGTCTCCTGGCCAAAAATTCCACTCCACATCTCAGCCTGGCAAAAGAAGTGATGGCACTTACACATTCTTCTCCCCTAGCCCCTGAACACCTTAAGGGAGATTGTCCCAAGGCTCCTGAAAACCCAGCCTCACCCTTCCCGAGACCCCAGCTGTGCGCCCCACAGCTGCGCTCTTTACAGCTAGTCGGGCCTGTCTTAGCCCCCCTTCCCCAGCAGGAACCCTCTCCCTGGAAGAGCATCGACCAGAAAGGTGCATCATCCCGAGAGAGGGCCTTCCTCAGGACCATTCAGATTCCTCCATTTAACTCAGTCATCTGAAATTGCACTCAGAGTGTCTTCCTGATGCATGCCTTGTTTTTGCCTTATACTTAACACTGGAAGCCAAAGATCCTCTTCTAAAGACTAGACTAGAGTCATGGCTCAAGCAGTAAAGCTCCTGTCTGCTCAGTGCCCTGCCCTGACTTTAAACTCCAGGACATCCAGGGAGAGTGACTCATTCCTGGAATCCTAGCTACTTGGGAGGCTAAGGTCAGAACCCCCTGTTTACGTGTGGATAGCGACAAGAATGATGTGGGTGGGTGATAAGGGGTTGTCTCTTGTCCCCACTATGCCTGAAACATAGATGGGAGGATCATGAGCCATGTCAGTCCAGGTAAAATAAGCTACACTCTATTTTAAAAATAACAAAAACTAGAAGGACTGGGAGGGGGTGGCTCAGGTGGTAGAAGGCTTACCTAGTGAGTCCAAAGCCCTGTGTTCAGGCTGTGTGTGTGTGTGTGTTTGCCAGTTCTGGGCCTGGGCACTATCCTTGAGAGCTTCTTTTGCTCAAGGCTAGTGCTCCACCACTTGAGCCATAGCTCCACTTCCAGCTTTTCCTGAGTAGTTTATTGGTGGACTTTTCTGCCTAGGCTGACTTCCAACCGCAGTCCTCAGATCTCAGCCTCCTGAGTTGCTAGGACTAAAGATGTGATACACCAGCACCTGGCCAGGCTATTAAATATCATAATTTTTCATTTGCACCCATTTTCTGGGTGAAGAAACAAGATACCACTAGTAGTGATAGAGAATAAGGAAGGGTGGGCTGGAAGAGTCTAGGAGACCCTCTGACCCAAAAACATGAGTTCACAGGTCAGCTAGCTGGAGCTGATGTAGCCTTGCTAGTGGGGACGAGCTCTGGTTTGGAGTCAGAGCACACAAGGACAGGGATTAAACTCCACCACACCGATCTTCTAGGTCTTCAGGAAAGCACCACCACTCACCTCAACAGTGTCATAAAGACGGAAGGGGCTATGTAAACAGACTGGAGCTTAGTATGGGTAAATAATGTAGGGTTTTTTGTTTTTATTGCTACAGATGTTTGAACTTACGACCTTGTGCTTGCTACACATGTTCATCCATTTGAGCTATACTCAGAAACATTTTCTTTTGGGGGGGCAGGATCCAGCCTCAGACCATGACCCCCCTGCTTCAGTCTCCCAGGTAGCTGGGATCATAAGCATTTGCCATGATACCAACTTAGGGAGAGGTGGGCATCTCACTGCTGTGAAACCACATTCCTTCAGGCCCCTGTCCCTAGCATCACTCACAGCATTGCCTGTGCTGCTTTTTTGAAAACAGCTTTTGCAGTTACACCTCCAGCTGGGAGAACACAGAATAAGGCAGCCCAGGTGCTGGAAATCACTTGGAGATTGTACATGTAGAGAAGTGCAAGGGCAGTTCTCTAAATTTGCTTTGTTTTTGTCATATGCTTTGACTTACTCTAAATGCAGAAGCAAATGACAGGAATTCTTCCTCAAAAACTGTTCAAAGCATTCAGTAATTAACACTTTCCCCTATTTGGTTTATGCCTCTCTGCTCCAAGTTCCCCCCCACACAACATAAACTTTCACTGTGTAGACTACCACTAGTCCTCACATCTTGAGGTCTTGCTAGGTGCAGGCCCTGTACTGGGCACAGAATTGTAAGGAACCTCCCCATACAGCCTGGGCTCAGACCTTTAAAATAAATGCTACAGATAAGACTTGGGACACAGTTATGTATTTAATCAGTATTTTATACGTTAGAATATTTCAGCAATCTCACGTAAGTTTCACAACCATGTGGATATCAATTGTAGAGCTGCAGGTGGTGGAGCCAAGGTCCAAGGCCTGCAGCATATTCATGATAATGAGAATGAAAATGTGACCACCATAAAATCACAGACATCCCAGCAAACCACCTCTCTTCCCAATCTAGTTTCTCTGTCTGTGACATGGTGAAACAAGGAGAATGCCCTGCATGGAGCGCTCTCAGTAAATAACTTGTGAGGAAGTTTTGAGAATGTCCAGAAAAATATTAATGAGGGCTGTTTAGCAGTGTGAAGAATAGGATTCACCTGGGAGTTTGGATTAGTGGTAGAGTGCTTGCCTAGCATGCACGAATACCCGGGGTTCGATTTCTCGGTACCACATACATAGAAAAAAAGCCAGAAGTGGTGCTGAGGCTCAAGTGGTAGAGTGCTAGCCTTGAGAAAGTCAAGGCCAAGACTAGGAAAAAAAAATAGGATTCTGGAATAAGATCACCTGCCATTACACTCTGACACCTGTGAAAAACTGCTTCACAGAATTGTTACTGGCTTGAAAAAGACAAATGCTGAAGACAGTGTACAGTGTGCAGTGAGCACCTAACACAGCCTTTATTACTATCCTGCCCTTGTCACCCTGAGCTTACAGGTAAGTGTGAACAACGGAGGATCCATGAGATTACAGCAGAGAGGGAGCCCACCTTGCGACAGCCCTCAGCCTGCAAAACCTTTCCACCTTTTGCCCATTGCATGTGGGATCCTCTGTAGTGGAATATGTGGCTTCAGCCTCTGCTGTAGTGTGCTTATCTGGTCCCCACAGCTTTCTGCTTCCATAACCACCTGCAGTCGTGGATGCAGCTAGTGGCTCCTGGACAGCACAGGCTGTTCTGCCACGCCTCACACCTCAGCACACTCCTGGGGCACCTGGTGGCGTCCTCACACTCCTCCCACCAGGGTCAGGGGACCGAGCAGGTGAGTGAAGTTGACTGGTCTAATTAGACCGTGGCTAAGTCCTTCTCACTGAGTTGCTAACTGTAGAGTGAAGCCGAGGCCGAGGACGATCCACAAACTGCCAGCCAGCGACCGCCGGTTAATTTCACTTCTGTGAAGGGCAGATGGTAAATACAGCAGCAATTCAGACCAACCATGACAGATAGCCTGGATATTCGGGAAAAACAGCTCCAGGCTGAATAAATAAACCACCAGCTAGGTGCTGCTATTGTACACTATTGACACGCAGCCGGGTGGCGGCGACCCCAAGTCCTGAGCCCTCCCAGTTCTGGGCGGAACTGCGCCCCTCGGGGCGGGAGGGGGAGAGCGGGCGTCTTTTAGTTCAAGCTGGGAGACAGGCTGCACTTCTCGGAGACCTGCAGCGGCAGCATGTGGGTCAGGGAGGCGCCGTTGATGGCCACCAGCAGCTGCAGCTTGCGCAGGCAGTCCCGCAGCGCCGCCTCGGGGTGCTCGCCCAGGTGCAGGTCCACGGGGCGCGGGAGCTGCAGCATGCGGTCCGCCAGCGCCAGGCAGCAGATGGCCAGCAGGGAGGGGGTGTAGCTGGCGAAGGCGTAGTCGGCCAGACTCAGCTCCGCCACCGCCCGCGCCAGGGACTGCGCCTCCAGGGCCTCGCAGGCCGCCGCCTGCCCGGCCTCCACGCGGGCGTGAGTGAAGTGTTCCAGGAAGAAGCTGATGGTGGGGGCGCTCAGGCTGAAATGCAGCTTGTGCAGCACGATGCACTCGAGGTTGCAGAGCTGCTGCCGGGAGAAGGCGCCGCAGCACAGGGCCAGGAGCTGTTTCACCCTGGGCGGGTGCACCTCCACCTGCAACACAGGGGGGCTCAGTCCCCGCCGCCCCGCCCCCCTTGCCGCTTCTGGAAAATAAAAGAGAAAATGGGGACCCCTTCATCCCTTGAGTCAACGCACAGCTGCGCCTCGGCCCTCCCCCGCCAGCCCCCACTGGAGAGGTAGGTAGGTGGGTGGGTGGGTGGGGAGCCCTGCGCTCCAGGACCGCACTCTCCGCGCGGCTCCGCTTCCAGCTCCTTGGGAGTGGTGGACTGGAGCTCGGCGTCGCTCCGGCGTTTCTGCCGGGGCCGGCTGTGGTTCTCCCACCGCAGCCTCCCGGCACCCAGCGGTGGGCGCAAGTGTTGAGTGGTCTTCCTTTTGGGACTGATTACAGAGGGTCTCTTTAGAAGCCGAAGGGAGAACCGTGAAGGTCGGGCTGTGGAAGGAACCCGCGGCGGAGGGCGGAGTCGCGCGCGGGCGAGCCGGGCTTTCCCGGGAGGGAACGCTCCCGAGGCTTCACCCGAGACTCGAGTACCTGTTTACTAGCGATGAGCAGGGCGGTGACTCCCAGCAGCTGGAAGCAATCGGCAGCCACCGGCGTGGTGGTGAGGAAGCGGTCCAGCGTGTTCACCGCCAGGCACAGCGACTCGAAGGAGAGGCCGAACTGCCGGTGCACGGGGATGAGCCAGCTGAGCAGCTTACAGCGCGCCTCGGCCGTCACCTGCGGGGAGGGAGGAGGGGGCGGCCGGCTCAGCCTGGGGCTGTGGGGAGCCGGGGTCGGGGAGCCCTGGGGCTTCCTCCAGGTGGACGGAGAGCAGAGCGGGAAAGCGCGAATGGATGCCCGGCTCTGGGCCAGCGCAGAGGTCACCACGTTACCTCGCGCAATCCTGGCTCTCGGTGGAAGGTCGGGGCTTGGGGAGCAGTCCACTTTGCAGAAATTTTTTTTAAGGGCGGGGACTGTAAAATAGGAGTCTTAACTGGAACCCAAATAGACCTCTGCACTCCACGCTGCCCCACTATTACCGCGGCGACTTGGGGTGGGGACAATCAAGGCCCGGCTTCCCCCGCTCTGGGAAGCTCGCTCTTGCCCGTCTGGGCTGCTCGGGGTTGGACGCCGCGAAGGGCAGCCGAGGGGACGGGAGGGAGCGGGACGGGAGGGGCGGCGGCGGCCTCACCTGTGGCTGCCGCGCCAGAGACGCCCGCGGGTGGAAGCGGCTCTCCTGCGCCCTGCGGAAGGCGTAGCAGCTCGGGCCGTAGTCGCGGAAGGTCTGGAGATCCAGCGGTGTATTCGACTGGGCCGGGCCGGGCAGGGGGCTGCAGGCCCGAGCCTCCGACGCTCCAGGGCTGTCGGCGGCATCCGAGCCCGAGCTCGGGGACTCGGACAGGTCGCCAACGCCAGAGTCTCCGGGGAGCGGGCGCGGGAGCAGCGGGAGCAGCGGCTCCTTCCTCCGCAGGCGCGGTCGCCGGCTCTTCTTCACCGGGGCGCGGAGGTTCTGATCGCTGTCCCTCCTCCCAACCCTGGCCGCCGGGCTCGTGGGGCTGGCCGGCGAGGGGGTCACCATGATGCAGCCGGGTGGCCGCTCCGCTGTCCCCAACGCGCGGGCGGTAACGGGCGCGCGAAAGAGACGGGGCGTGGCGCCTGGCGCGCCCCTAAGTACTGAGCCTTGACCCTTCCCCTCGGCCACACCCGCCACTTCTCAGTGGCTGGGCCCCGCGCGGCACGAGAGCCGCGCTTTTCCCGACGAGGAACGCCTCCCGTCCCCCGCCGGCGGCGGGTAGAGGGAGCCGGGAACCGGGGGCGGGGGACGCACAGCGCGCCGCGCATCTGCCAATCACCGCGCGCCCTGCGTGCGTCCTGCGTTACCTGGGCAACCGGAGCCCGGGACGTGGCGGGAGCCTGGGCCGCCTGGGCCCTGCCAGGTGAGAGGCGGGCCGGCCAGAAGGCTCGTCTGTCCCCTAGCAAAAAAAGGGTCGTCGTTGGCCAGATGGCCCTGACACACTGCGAGCACCTTCCATGTTGGGCTCTCGCTCAGATCGACTGATTTTTGTGGAAGTTTACTTCTGAGCTTCCGATGGAAGACTGGAATCGTGTCCGCAGTTTTCTCCAGGGATCCATACAAGTAATGAGGATTCGTTTGCGTTCGTTCCCGTCAGTATCCCTCCCTCCTCTGCTCCTTCCTTCCTTCCTTCCTTCCTTCCTTCCTTCCTTCCTTCCTTCCTTCCATCTCTGGAGTCGAGCTTTGGCGTGTTCCCCTGGGCAGCTGTTGTATGTAAGCTCTAGGTCCAGCAATCAGACATTCGTGATCAGATAGAACCCCAAAGTGCACATACAACCTCACCACAAGTCTGTGGTCTTAAAAACAGCACTTTGCCCAGAGCTTTTCTCCCTGAGCCAAATAAGCTCAGGCTGCAGGCGGTTAAGAGCATTCATGTGTCTTAGGCCTGGCATTTCTAGATTCATGCAATTGCTCACAGCCTGTTCCGATTTAGGTCATTATAATCTAACCTCTGCCCCAGAAGTTCAGTCCTTTCAGAGATAGTCCCTGCTCCCGGAACAAGGAAGAAATATAGCAAGTAAAGGGTGTGTGTGTGTGTGTGTGTGTGTGTGTGTGTGTGTTAGGGGGAGCATCCAGGCATGAGGGACAGCACTGGACATGACACACACTTCTACTGGTTTTGTCAGCAGACTTCCGTCCCGGTGGAGTCCTCTGACCTGAGAGAAGCTAGGCATATCCTAGGGCAGGAACTCTTGAATTGTTCAAAACTATTCCAAAAGGGAAGTTGTTAGGTGCCATATGAACAGCAGGTCCACTTCATCTCATTCCAGAAGAAAGCTGGAAAAAGTGTATGCCACCAAGATGCCAATTTCTGCCTCTACAAGTTTAGAAATGTAATGGTGAGAATGAGACGGTGTGTCCCAGAGATGCAGATGAGAGGAAAAGAACAGATTTCATAGCCAGACATTTATTCAAATAGCAACCAGAGATTCGCTGGCTCAGAATCACCTGGGATGGAGCCAAAGTGCAGGTGCCTGGCCTCAGTTGCTTCTCAGGCCTCTCAGGCTATTGTTAGGAAACATTATGGGAGGAGCAGTTGATTCCTAAGGGTTCAGATATCAGACTTCTTCCTAGAAAAGCTTTGTGGGTGAATAGGAAGAACATGGGAATTCCAGTTCTTATTACCTATCCAGATGGCTGGTATGGTACCGTGGAAAGAACACTCAGTCCAACTCCATGGTCCAAATTGACATCCTTTCATTGACTTTCTTTTTGAATATAAAAAAGATGAGATAGTGCCGAGTGCTGTGGCTCACACCTGTAATCCTACCTACTCTGGAGGCTGAGATCTGAGGATCAAGGTTCAAAGCCAGCCCAGGCACAAAAGGACCTGAGACTCTTATCTCCAATTAACCTGTAGAAAAAGGAAGTGCAATAAGGGTGATGACAGAAGACCTCCTGGGTTTAGGAGTGACAGACTGACAGCGCAAATACAAGATCCATTGAAATTCAAATGTCAGACTTTTTTTTTTTTTTTTTTTGCTATTCCTGGGCTTGAACTCAGGGCCTGAGCACTATCCTTGGGCTTTTCTCAAGGCCAGCGCTCTACCACTTGAGCCACAGCACCGCTTCCAGCTTTTTCTATGTATGTGATACTGAGGAATTGAACCAGGGTCTCTGTGCAGGCTAGAGGCAAGCACTCTACCACTAGGCAAAACTCCCGGCCCCAAATGTCAGATTTTTTGTTTGTTTGTTTTGGTCAGGGTAATGTATAGAAGGGTTACAGTTACATTTGTCAGGTAGTAGGTACAATACTTCTCACACATTGATACCCCTTGGTATGTTTTTGTCCCCATTCTCCACCCCCCCATGTCAGATTTTTAAAAAACATGTTTTGTTGTTGTTGTTGTTGTTGTTGTTGTTCCTTAGGACCTGGGCTCTGTCCCTGAACTTTGTCATTCAAAAACTAGCAATCCTTCACTTTGTGCCATAATGACACTTCTGGTTTTCTGGTGGTTAATTGGAGGTAAGAATCTCATGGATTTTCCTGCTCAGGATGGCTTTGAATAACAGTCCTCAGCTCTTAGCTTCCTGAGTAGCTAAGATTACAAGTGTGAGCCACCAGTGCCTATTTTCAAATATATTTTTTATTAAAGAATTTATTAACATTGACTTTTACATCATATTTCAAATGACGTGTTTAACAAACAAGAAGGGAATCTCTATATATACAAATACATCAGTATGTCCTAGATATTTATTAGATAAAAGTTCCTCAATGTTTATCTGAGATCTAAATATCACATGAAACATATGGAACATATTTATGCTAATAGATGCTTTATTTTGTGCGCGCGTGTGTGTGTGTGTGTGTGTGTGTGTGTGTGTGTGTGTTACTGGGGATTGGATGCAAAGCCTGTGCTTGATAGATTCAAAGCACCCCAACACTTGTGCTGCCATCAGAGGAAGATTCTTTGTTCTTAATCTGATATTCAGATTTAAGTGGGCACCGTGACCTCAGGACTATAACCTACATGAGTGCCATGGACTTTTGCAGTAAGAATAACTAGCTGGCCTGGGAAGGCTTCCCAAAACCTTGGTGGTCAAGCTAAGATAGGAGAGGATTTGGGCAATAATATTATACCAAGAGGAAAAAGATGTGAGAGTTGCTGGCAGCAGAATCCCCAGAAGTTCTATACAGGGTCTCTATCCCAACTACCCAATATAAAATGACTAGAACAGAGAATCAAGGAGAAGCGAAGAGTTAGTGGAAAGAGTAGCAAATACTCATGTAAAACTTACGTTATCAAGTACTACATTCTGCTATTTGTGTATATTACACTGATGAGTATTAAGCACAAGACTGTCAGTAGCTTGGAAAAATTGTTTTGTTTTACAAAGGAGAAAACGGAAGCATAGAGAGAGTACTAAAGTAACTCAGTCAAGGTAAACCAGTAAGAGGCAGAGCTAAGATGCAGATTTCACCTGGATCATCAGCAGCAGGCCCTTATAGTGCCTTGTACACTGTATTAGGTATTTAAATGTTTAAATGTTACTGAAGCCACTGAAAAGGTAGAAAGAGATGGTATCTTTTGTTGAAGAGACTGAGATGTGGAAAGGGATTGGAGGAGCAAGTTGGAAGGCAAGAGATGCTGTGGGAATGGTGATAGAGGGAAGAGTGGAGTCAATAGATATTTCAGAGAAAGATGAAAAGGTTCAGAGTTGGAGGACAGAACAGATTAAGGAGGTCTTTGAGTCTGAATTTATACACCAGGCAAAAGTAATAAAGTCTCTGAAGGTCTAATTAATATCTAAACTTGTGAATTCTATTCAACTAAGTCTTTTTTTTTCCTGTTGGTCATGGTTCTTGAACTCATGACCTTGTTTCTGGCCCTGAGCTTTGGAACCCCTATCCCTAGATCTCAGCCTCCTGAGCAGTGACTATTACAGGTGTGAGCCACCAGCTCCTGGGGTTCAGCTAAGTCTTGAAAGATAGAACTCAGTCAGGATCCAGGATTTTTGTACAAGCAGTATCAACTTTCACATGCTTCCATTGTGCTTCATGGTATTTGGCAAAAAAATTAACTTGCAGGGATTTATTGTAAGCATTCCAGTCATAAAGAATATTTTAATTTAGGAAACATTTTTTAAAAAATTTTCTTAGCTGGGCGCCAGTGGCTCACGCCTGTAACCCTAACTACTTAGGAGCCTGAGATCTGAGGATCTCGGTGCAAAGCCAGCCCAGGCACAAAAAGTCCATGAGACACTTGTCTCCAATTAACCACTAAAAACTCAGAAGTGGCACTGTGGTTCAAGTCATAGAGTGCTAGCCTTGAGCTGAAGAGCTTAGGTACAGTGCCCAGGCCCAGAGTTCAAGCCCTATGACTGACCAAAAAAAAATTTAAAAACTTTTTTTTTCTTACTTAGAATTGAATGAAACTGCAAACTTTCTGGCATGAATAACTGAAAAGATGAAGTTGTTGTGACATGGGGAAAAACAAATGAAGAAATGAGCTTTCCACCAGACATACGCATGGAAGCTTGAGTGAACATTTGAACACACAAGTGGAGAGTTCAAGAGTGAAGTTGGTCTAGGAATAGATTTTGGTGTCCTCATTGCATAAAGGCAATCAGTACCATTGACTCTGAACAACAAATCTGTGGCTCTTTCCATCTTACCACAATGCTTTCCTGATTAGCCATTCCCCTGCTATCCAACTTGCTGTTTAAACCTAGTTCAATGTAGTCATTGATGGGACTTGGGAGGCAGCATCCCTCACTTCCCCTAGGCTGTACTTTCAACCTTCTACAGTTTTCTACCCAACATCTTCACTCAGGAACATAGGTGCTGCATGTTATCTACCTTAATTGTTGTTGCTGCTCTTCTTCGGGCCCTGGGGCTTGGACTCAAAGCATGGGCACTGTCCCTGAGTTTCTTTTGCTCATGGCTAGTGCTCTACTACTTGAGCCACAGCTTCACTTCTGGCTTTCTTTGGATAGCTAATTCGAATAAGAGTATAACAGTCTTCTTTGGCTGGGCTGGCTTGAACTGCAATTCTTGGATCTCAGCCTCCTGAGTAGCTCGGATTGCACATGTGAGCCACCAGCTCTCTGGCTTATTTCCTTAATATTTGTGGTATGAACGATCTGGTCCAAATTCAGAGCTTTTTGTTTTCCCCTGTGAAATAACTTTAAAATTAATTTCTGCTTATTAATCTCTCTGGGACCTATGCCCAGAAAGAGCAAGGTAAACCTGAAATACTTTAAACATGTAAAACCTAATTAAAGCCAAGTTTCTATAATAAAAGCTGCTTAACCATGACTTGACCTGTTCGCTTTCAGGTGCCATTTATGAAATGTTATTAGCATATTAATATAAGGGTACGAAAAGAGGATTGTCTTCTTTTTGTCTCAGTTGAAAACTTGAGCTTGAGAGGAAAGGCCCTCTCTCACCTGGCTCCAACTCTCACTGGAGTTGAATTTGGAACTGAACTTTGTTTCCGTCAACAAAGCAGTGGGTGGCCAAAAACTGGACAACTTTGTTAGTACCTCAAGTAACCTTTAAACTCAGTTTGATGTCACTGAAAATTACAGTATTTACTTAAGAAGCTGTTTTCTATTACTGTACTTAAGCTCTGAAAATTGAGGCATATTTAAGGCTCTTTAAGTCAGACAAGTTTTGCAGGTATTTAGTAAACAAAGGGTAGCACATTTTAAAGGAAGGTCTAGACTTTTGTCTTCAGCTTCTGTGGAAATCTTGTTACTGCCTTCTAGTGTTTTGCCAATTCCCAGTTCAGTATAGGTTCAGTACACACACTCAGGGCACTGCTACTTCCCTCCAGCACTGCTGTGCTTTGGCTGGGGCAATCTGCCCAGTACAGGTAGAACTCCCACTTGGAAATTTTGCTTCTGAGGCAAAGTCTTTGGGTTCGAAGAACAATAGTTCTGTAGCTTCAGGCAATTTATTCAAGTCATTTTTCAGTTTCCCTGACTGTTAAAATATAGTATAGTTATTTATCTTTGTAGCTTTTAGGTTTTGATGGTTTTATCTTCTTCACTTTATCTATGGTGCATTCACATGTATATCTTTGGGAGGGTAGAGGAGGAGAACCCAGAACTTGAGGGGAAAATGGTGAGAGAGTGTGCAGCAGTGGAGCTCACTGGACACTAATGAAAGTAAACTCTGCAACTTGTAAGGTGGAGACTGGGGGGGGGAGGGAGGGACGGGAGAGAGTAAGGGAATAGATGACACGGTATGAAATGAAATGTCCTCATTACCTGACTCATGCGATTGTAATCCCTCAACATCACCTTTATAACACAATAAAGTAAATTAAAAAATATGGGGTAGTAAGAGATAACTCTGGAGGAGGCGAGACCACAGCCAGCTGAGCCCTTGTGGAAACAGACTGTAATGCCATGCCACCAAGCAGCATGGCAGGATTAGAACACGGTTTAGAGCTTCATGGGTTTGAAGAAACCAATATTCAGGGCATGAGGCTGGGAGCTGAAACAGTGGTAAACGATATTTATTTGCCCAACAATTTGTTTCAAAAAGCTAGCACCATCCCCCTTGAACACTTGTTTGTTAAACTTGTCATTTAAAATATGATGTAAAAATCAACATTAATAAATTCTTTAAAAAAAAAGCTAGCACCATGTAGACATTGATATCTATGTGGAGATCAAGGAAGGAAAGTGATGCTGCCTGGAGCTCACTGAGGTAAGGCTTGGGTGGTAGGTAGGTAGGTAGGTTTGCTTTGGGCCAGCTGGATGTTCATTTGTAGATCCTCATCGGGAAGCAATGTGATCCCTGTGGGATATGCTCAACCCCACCTACTAGAAACATTTGGAAACCAGTTCCTTTACAGGCTGGAAACTTAGTGGCATTTCTAAAGAAAATGTAATGGAAGTGTATTGCTTGAGTTTGCAACCAAAGGGTAAATGAAGCATTCAGAAACTTGATATTTGAAAAGGTATTTTATATTTTATTGCAGGTACTGATATTAGCAAAGTAGAGTGTGTTGCTGCTCCTTTTCAAGTACTTGGGGGGTTGGTAAGTCATCTTGAAATAACTGTTATAGAAATGTTGAACAAAAAGTCTGCTACAGCATCATCAAAAATTTTGTTGTTTGCAGAAATTGTTATTAAAGAGACATCTCAGGCCAAACAAAAAAAGTGGACTGGCAAGAGTCTCCAAAGTTGTGAGAATAGGATAGAATAGATCAGCTGCTGCTGCAGTTATGTGATTTTTTTTTCAGCAGAGGTATGATGTGTCTTTTTGCCATTCATAAGTTTTCCAGTTTGTTGTGGTGTGTGTGCATGTGAGAGAGAGGGGGGAAGGGAGGGGAGGGAGGGATAGTTCGCAGATTTGCAAGGAGGCTGCTGCTCACATTACAATTCTCTGTACTAATCTGAAGTCTGAGTGAATTTGAGTGTTTAGCCCTCTGAATAAGTACTAGTGGAGGATGACATCTAAGAAGCTCCACCTCTGTAATATAGGAACGTCGTCACTACATTCAGATGCTGGATCTGGCCATCCAAAGGAAAATATCATCTTGAAGTAAGAGGTGTCCTTCTGGATCTGATCAGAAGTGAATAATAAGATATAAAAGATTGTGGGAAAGCATTATAGTTAAATATAGCTAAAGTTGGCTCAGGCCTCTGCTTTCTGTAGTATGGGAGATTAAGCAACTTGTTTGCATGGGCCTGGGAAGCGTTTTCTCAATCTGGTCTTAAGAGTTGCTCTTCTGGGCTCCCTCTGGGTAGTGGGGATGCCTGCGTAGACTTGAGGGTGCTAGGAAGAGTACAGTCATCTTGGTATCATGTGCCTAAAATTTAGGGTATGACTTTTGGATATGACTAGAATGTTATGCTCTCAGATTTGTTTTGGGTGTTTAGTATGTAGTTTAATAAAGCCATTACGAGTACACAAGATCAGAACTTTGCCAGATTAGGATATTCCTAGTGTTATTCATGTGAAGAGGTATGATTTGAGGAGATAAATAGGGAATTGGCAGAAAGGGAGTCTTTCTTTCCTGCATTTGCTTCTCCTTAGATTTTAAAGTATCTAGATATTAAAGTAACCATGATGGGCTGGGTGCTGATGGCTCACACCTGTAATCCTAGCTACTCAGGAGGCTGAGATTTGAGGATCGTGGCGTGAAGCCAGCCCAGGCAGGAAAGTCTGTGAGACTCTTTTCTCCAATGAACTATTCAGAAAAAGCTGGAAGTGGTGTTTAGCTTAAGTGGTACAGTGGTAGCCTTATGCATAAAGCAGCTCAGGGACAGTGCCCAAGCCCTGGATTAAAGCCCCAGGAATGGCAAAAATAAATAAAAACGATTAGGGCTTAAGGCATGGCTTAAATGGTAGAGGGACTGCCCAGCAGGCAAAAAGCCCTCAGTTCAAACCCTAGGACTGCCAAAAAAAAAAAAAAAAAATTAGCCACATGTACTGTGGCTCATACCTGTAATTCTAGCTACTTATACCAGGATAATCATGGTTCAAAGCTAGCAGCATGGGCCAAAAAATCCTTGAGATTCCATGTCCAGTTAATCAGCAAAAAGCAAGACCGGAGGTGTGGCTCAAGTGGTGGAGTGCCAGCTGAATAAGCCTAGCTGTTGCTCAGGGCCCTGAGTTCAAGCCCTAGTCCCAAGGAAAAAAATGAGCTGCTGTCTTTGTTCTTCAGTCGTGACTAGCAGCCTACTGGCAAGTACACCCTGTCTTCCCATGTACTTGCTCTGGTATAAACATTTTTCACATGAAGGAGAAAGGTTTAAGACAAACTACTTAAGGAAGACTTATGAAAGTTGTCTGTAGGATGTACCCATACCTGAATACTATAGTTGTATTTCTCTCATGCCACAACCAATATTTAATAAACTCTACTAAGAGCATTGCTCTAGCTTTGTAGGGAAGATGGCCCTGCTTCAATAGAGCAAGAAGCAGCTGGGAAGCTGAAGGCAAAACTAAATGAGGTCTAGGGTTAAATATGAAAGTATGATGGATAGTGTTAACAGGCAGCTACTTGCTTTAAAAGGTATTCCTCTTTGAAGAGATTTTCATGTGTAGTATTTGTAAACCAAATTTCAGTCTTTTAATGTGGCATCCCTAAAGTTATTTTATTTTTGTCTGGAACTCAAACTCAGTATCTTACACTTTCGCTTACTGACTCACACTCTACCTCCAGAACCAAACTTCCAACCTCACTAATGTTGCTTATGATGTTATTGTGAGGGAGAAAACATTTTTTGGTGGTTGGTGGGCAGGTCCTAAACTTATCACCTAAACCTGGATAAATCTCCCTAAAAATTTTTTCTCAGGTTATTTTACAAAGGGGTAGACTTACTGTATGCAAAATATATTTTTAAAAAAAGTTATCTTATAGTCAAAGGCCTGTTGTTGAGATTGTTGTCACTGATGAAAAAAAAAGTGCATTCAGCTTGGAGAAGGCACTCCTTATGGCCAGTGAGGCATCCTATATTAACATAACCTCATACTCCCGTTTTTTTTCTCTAGTGGATGGAAAACAAAGGTGGCAATTAGCACCTTCAGACCATGGTAAAACAACCCTCTGTCACAAAGGTAAAGCAAAACTGGTCTACTGAGAAGCAACACAAGTAAGGGTGAGGACACAGATATAATGTGCCTACTTGGATGACAAATCAGGGTAGCAGACCACAACACAGCAGGTGTTGAGCCCTGCCTACTCATATGCTTCTTAGAACCCATGAGAAAAGGCACCAAGGGCCCAAAGTTAACAAACTGTGGCATGTAGGCTGCCCTGTTGGGAGCAGGATTCAGGCTCTAAATATGTTCAGTTAGATGGGTTTGAAATGAATGTAAGAGGGGCTGCGTTTTCTTCTCATGAAGCATGTCAGCATGTTGAAATTGTATCTGTCAGAAACTGAGAAATTGTTTCTCTTTAAAATGGCCCAATATCTCCAAGTGTTAAGAACTGATAGAGGATGATAGCTACACAGAGAATCATATCAAGTCACAGAAACTATAGAGACCTTGCCTTTAAAGACTAGAACAATGGGCCAGGAGTTTGGCCTAGTGGTTAAAGTGCTTGCCTAGCATGCATGAAGACCCGGGTTCGATTCCTTGGTACCACATACATAGAAAAAAGCCAGAAGTGGTGTTGAGGCTCAAGTGGTAGAGCTTCTAGCCTTGAGAAAGTCCAAGGACAGTGTTCAGGCCCTGAGCTCAAGCCCAGGACTGGCAAAAAAAAAAAAAAAAAAAGACTAGAACAATGTGCAAGACATGGATGATACCAAATTATTTATTGTAAGTTTAGTGGCAAATACAGACAATAATCATCATTAAAAAGGAACTAGAAAATTTCACATGTTGAAAGTATGTGCTTTTTCTTTTGCCACCTTTACATTAATGGCTAATAGCAGTTTTTTTAGGTATAATGAAATACTTAATGGTCCATTTTCACATAATTTTATGATTTTTATTGTCATCTCAACTTTTTAAAGCATTGACCATGAATTGCAGTATCAATTATTCTCTGTTTTTATCAATTCCGTAATGATCTGTAGAATCTTGTCGTCTAAATAAAAGAAAAAAGAAAATGAGTGGATTCAATAATACATATTTTTTAAAATGTATATACATTTATGTTTGTAGTACACTTTTCTTTTTAATGGTTTTACTATGAACATGATGTACAGAGGGTTTACAATTACATAAGTCAGGTAATTTCAGTGCCCATTGAGTTCCACTGCAGAACAAATTACAGTACATAATTAAAAAGGATGTTTAATACTGAAGATGTACAGAAAATACTGTCTAGAATTACATTAGTACAGAAAATACTGTCTAGAATTACATTAATGCTTATTATAATTATACTCTGCTCATATCAACATTATAGAAAAAAGTCAATACTTCAGAATATATAGGTTAAGGCCCAAAGACTTAATGTGATCCCAACTGTTATTTCCTACTAGGGAATCAGTTCTACAGAAATTTCTTAATAAAAAGAAGTTTCTTAACTTTTCCACCTCGCTGGAATATACTATGGTTCTACTGACTCTTCCAGGTTTTTAAGAGTGTAGTAGGTTTTCCACTGGATGACCAAAGAAGAAAGGGATAACTGGTTTAGCCCAAAGGGGAAAAACAAATTCTGTTAGGGAAGTGTGCTTGGAGAGATGTCAATGGGGAAGGGACAGATTTCCCAACACAACAGAAAGGTCAAATAGCAACTGAATTTGACAAATAGAATAAGAAGTGGCATTATTTACTAAGATTATTTTTTGTTGTTAACAGCTACTTCATCTAGGCAGTTCTTAAATTGTGAACTAAGAATCTTATAACTACTCTTAGAAAGTTCTAATTATTGGACTGCAAGACTAGGTTTCAATGCTCTGAGTTTCAATGGCTGTAATGAAAAAGTAAGATGGCTGATGGCCTGACACGCTGATTCTTGGGGGTTAAAAGAGTGGTAGTGGAGGAGAAGAGTCACTTGCTAGCAGTGGAACAACGGCAAGCTTAGAAGGAACCATGACACAATAATGGACTTCATCTTCCCTGTCAACCAGATGTATACCTTACACCCAAGGGTAAAATGCAGTTCTTTCTAAAGTTGCAGTTGTAATTGTCAAGGCTCCCCAAGAGCCTGTATCCCTTACTATGGTATGATCTGATTTACATTTCCAGCAGCATAAAAAATTAGTATACTTTAATGCTTATGCACTTACATCCAATTATACCATGAGGTTTCAGGATAGAAGCACTTGCTAGTAACCTCCCCAACTGCCCTACAGCCTGGCTATATAATTAATGGCAGGTACTTGATTAAATATAGTGTGAAAAAGATACTCTGCTAAATATAGTACAATGATAGTGAACTGATAGATTCTTAAACACTAAAAGCAGGAAAAGAAAATTCAAGTGCTTCATGATATGATGCCATGGGAAGAACACAGCACCAATTAGATTCTAATCAGCTTCTAGATCTAACTACATGTGTACAGAAAATGAAGAGTGTCAGGAAAATTAAAAGTAAAAGGACACACTAACCAAATTTCTAAGCTTAGAATAGTCTATCAAGAAAACTAAGTTTATTAAAATAATTGCATTTACTTAACAAGTAGTCTATAGAGAGGAACTGTGAACAGATTAGAATAATAACAACAATAGTAATGATAATAATAAAATGGTGCCAAGCCTCTGTCCCAGAGATTTGTATGTAAGAGACAGAGCTTTGGAGACTGAATCTTTTACAACTGTCAGGATGAGTTTGCAATTTAGGGAAAGAATACAGCAGGTTAGTTAGAAACTCACATCTGAGATTTTGGTGGAAGAATGTTATATTTACTTTAATTAATTAAGTAAATAATTTGTCGGTCACAAGGCTTGAACTCTTGGCCTGGACACTGCGCCTGAGCTCTTCAGCTCAAGACTAGTGCTCTACCATGTTGAGCTACAACACCACTTCCGGCTTTCCAGTGGTTAACTGGAAATAAGAGTCTCCTAGACTTTAACTTTGAACCATGATCCTCAGATCTCAGCCCACTGAGTAGCTAGGATTACAGGCATGAACTACTGGTGCCTGGCTAGCTAGAGAGTTCTATATTTGTAAGAGATGCATAACAGAGAAAACATGCTAGGATAAACCAGCAGAAAGTTCTCAGTTCATAAGCCAGACACAGAGAAACATAGGTTGCATAATTTAGAATGTGCCTATAAATTTACAAGTACATTTGGTTTGGTAAGCAAGGGGTTACAAATGAATTAACTGCAAACAGTTTAATTCTTTAAAAAGACTAAGTCAAAGCCCAACAAAACAAGTACCAGGAAACAGATACTTGTAAGAGGGTAGGGTAGGGTCAAGGTATGGAGGGAATGCAGGTAAGAATTGATTGTATATACCACAGAATTGAGGAGGGGGGGTTGAAGGGGGGTGAAGATATTGAAGTGATGACACAGATCAAGATGCATTGTACATATAAACTAATTTGTTAAAGGGCAAAAAAAAAAATACAGAATCTAAAATAAGAGAAGGGGTGGCTGAGAATGTTGAAAGGGTGATGTTGATCCAAGATGCACTATATTCATAAACTGCTTTGGTGAATTGTACAACTACTTAAATATAATAAAAATATCTTAAAAAGTCCTTAGTTCTTTAAAAAAACTTCTCAGAGCTGGGTGCAATGGCTCATG
Source organism: Megascapheus bottae (assembly GCF_031878675.1). Lineage (NCBI taxonomy): Eukaryota > Metazoa > Chordata > Mammalia > Rodentia > Geomyidae > Megascapheus > Megascapheus bottae. The sequence continues at coordinate 55,439,231 of NC_143512.1, read as the reverse complement.
CCTGTAATCCTAGCTACTCAGGAGGCTGAGATCTGAGGATCGAGGTTCAAAGTCAGCCTGGGCACTAAAGACTGAGACTTATCTCCAATTAACCTCTAGAAAACAGGAAGTGGTGCTGTGGCTCAAGGGATAGGGTGGTAGCCTTGAGCTGAAGAGCTCAGGACAGTGCCCAGGCCTAGGGTCCGTTCAAGCCTCATGACTGACAAAAAAAAAAAAAAAAAAATACTCAGGCGGGAAGCATGGCCTAGTAGTAGAGTGTTTGCCTAGCATTCACTAAGTACTGGATTTAATTCCTTGGTACGACATACACAGAAAATGCCAGAAGTGGTACTGTGGCTTAAGTGGTAGAGTGCCAGCCTTGAGAAAGCCCAAGGACAGCGCCCAGGCCCTGAGTTCAAGATTGCCAAAGAATGGCAAAAAAACAAAAAATCTCAGATTTTTAATAAGTAAACTATATTATTAATTTACTAAGATGCTAATAAATATAAATTCTTTTTAAACTGTGAAATGATCAGAAGTTTAGAAACAAAAATGAGAAAACTTAGTAACTTAAAAGACTCATAAGAGAAAGTTATGAATAATCATAGATTATCTTTGAGTTTGACATTCAGCATAAAATATATTTTACTGGGGCCGGGAGTTTGGCCTAGTGGTAAAGTGCTTGCATAGCATGCACGAAGACCCGGGTTCGATTCCTTGGTACCACAGACATAGAAAAAAGCTGGAAGTGGTGTTGAGGCTCAAGTGGTAGAGTGCTAAGCCTTGAGAAAGTCCAAAGACAATGCTCAGGCCCTGAGCCCAAGCCCAGGACTGGCAAAAAAAAAAAAAAAAAAAAAAAAAAAGAAAAAAAAATATATATATTACTAAAATAATTTTCAATCACACAGAATTAAATATTTCATATCATAGTGCACTCCAAAGTTAGGTCACAGTTTCTAAAATGTATCTTTCAGATGCTTCTTAGAAAGTTTTCTCACACATTGTACCTGCATATGCATATACAAGAATATTATCTTCCATATGTAAGCAGCATACAAACACTTACTTTCAAGGGACATCTTTGGATTTTCAAGCTTTTTTCTCAAAACAGAATCAATGAGAACTCTTAGCTGCTTGAAAATGACAGCTATCTTTACTGGGGCCTGTTAGGAGGAGATGAAAAACATGGACAAATTTAAGCAGGGGATTATAACTATTTAAAATAAACCAAACTAAGCATATGTGTGTGACATTTTATTTGCTTTGGTACCATTTGAATTTTTTTTCTTTTTTGGTAGTACTGGGTTTGAACCCAGGGCTTTGGGGTTGCTTAGCTTACTCTCTACCATTCAGCTATACTTCTAGATATGTTTTTTTCTGGTTATTCTGGAGATGGAGTTTTGAAGACTTCACTGCTCATCACAGTCATATGCCACTGGTACCAGGCCAGCCTGATTTTTAATATAAAACACATATGAAAAATTATTTTTGGTAGCTGAGCTGTACAAACTTTTTAATTTCCTTATTCAAGGGTTAGTATCACTTTCTAAAATAAAGCAACTATTATTCTGATAATTCTTCTCTTACATAATTTCTAGTAGTCAAGACAAGTTTTGGGAAGGTAATTTTTTTTTTTATTCATTATTCCTTATTTTTTTCTTTATTGAGATTGAACCTTATAAGGGTCATCATTTTGATTTACAAAGCTTATGATTAACAAAAAATACAAAGACCTCAAGTTTACATAGAAAAAAAGTAACTCCTCGAACATGAATGATAAAATGGTTTCTTCCTGATGGGGTGATATGTACCTTTCTTTCCTGTTACTTAGTTTCAGCTGTTCCCTCTAGGAAGGGAAATTTTTTTTAACAGTTTTATTGAGGTATAACATCAAACCATAAAAATGTAGTTAGTGTTTAGTTTCAATGATTTGTAGTTGAGTCTGTAGCATTTTACAGTCATTACTATAACCCAATTATAGGCTATTACTAACATTGCAGCTTCTTTGCATGAAGTAAATGAAATTTGTAAGTTACATTTAAAATTCACCTCTCTAGTCCTAGACGTGCAGGTACGCATCATGCTACAGCATAACAGAACACATTAGATTTGCTGAATTTAAGCTGATCAGTGTTGATGAGGCCACAGGAAACAGATAAACATACTGTGAGCAGTAACAAACCTCAGTCTAATTTATTCACAGATCTCAACAGGCTACATTAAGAGCTATGAGTCTGTTTGATCTTTGTATGGGAGGCAAAAAGGAGTGCACTGAATATGAATTTTGGGATCGGTAATCTTCCATTTGAATTTTTAGTTTTGGTCAGTCATAGGGCTTGAATTTAGCAGCTTGGGCAATGTCCCTGAGTTCACTGCTCAAGGCAGCATTCTACCACTTTGAGCCACAGCTCTACTTCTAGTTTTCTGGTGATTAATTAGAGGTAAAAGCCCAGGCTGGCTTTGAACCACAATCCTGAGATCTCAGCCTCCAGGGTAGCTAGCACACAACCCTTGGTTTGAATTTTACCCTACTAGTAGCCAATCCATGTACAGTGGTAGACTTTATTTCTCATTATCTTTCAGTGTCTACTTAGAAAGGAAACTGTTTTGGAATAATCCATATAAAATTAGCTATTGCAGTACTTAACACATGGTAAATTATAATTGTTACTGATAACAAATTAGATCTGAAACCACACAGGCAACATAAAATAAGACTACTCTAAATCACGTAAGAAGAGATTATGTAAGCTTTAATAATGATATTACATATCCACCTCAATAGTTGAAAACTTTTATGTAATCAGTCAAATAAGTTATACTGTCTACCTGAAAATAGATCCAACCGTCAATAGAAAGAAGACGTTCCCGGTGTTGAACTTCTATGTCACCACCAAAAAGTAAAACTGGAAAAGGGGTTATCAGTGTTGTTTCCCGCAAAAACACTCTGGCATACCTTATCTACATAAGAAAAAGGGAAAAACAATTTCATAGTCTAAAAATGTTCAAAATTTGTTTCATGTAAGCATTTCATGTAAATGTAATCTGTTAACTCTGTATTTTCTCAAGATATGTACTTTCTTATTGTAAGAGATATATTAATTTAATAAGTCAATTATTACTATCTGTATATTAAAAGGTATTTTATATATTATCTGTAAAGCTGAATTATGTAATGAGCAGAAATATTAAATATTGCTTTAAAATGAATACTTATGAGATAGCAAAATTTTAAAATATGAAAGACAAAACACCATCTTCATTTCTACCATCTGTTTAAAACAAGATATGAAATGGTAATGCAGTTAGGATTCAAAATGTTGATTTATAGTTTATATATATTATTTGCCATTAAATTACCTAAGGCAACACTGTGACTCAAATTACCATCAAGCTATCAAAATTCTACAACTCCAACAGCCTCTTATTTGGGAATAAAACATTCAGGATTTAACCCTTTGAGATAACAGATCTCAACAGGCTACATTAAGAGCTATGAGTCTGTTTGATCTTTGTATGGGAGGCAAAAAGGAGTGCACTGAATATGAATTTTGGGATCGGTAATCTTCCATTTGAAGAAAACTGACACATTACTAGCCAGTATCTGTTTGTTCCAACTTTATCCCAAGAAAGGTGATGGTGAGAATATATGTATCAGTTTGAAGATTTTTCTCTTATTAAAGGAAGAGAAGTGTTTTTTGGCTTAAGAAACTGTGTTATCTATGTTTCAAATATGACTAACAATGAGTAGCTCAATTTGAGAATATTATAAAATAATTGTTGGAGCACCCTAACTTGCTATAAATGTACTGAATAATGTGCTGAATACTAGACTTCAATAATGTATACTTTACCTTCTCCTGGTATAAAAGCCATCCGTAAGTTTGCAAATCACGGTTCACTGAGGAAGGATGTACTTGCGCTTTGCCTTGAGCTGTCTCCACAATGCAAGCCAACTTTTCTGTAACATCCACTGACTTCATGCAAATGATCTTCCCTACGTTGTCATATAGGCCAGCAGTCAATACAGCTTTAAGAAGGGCAATGTCTTGGAAAGAGAGGGTCTGAGAGGCTTCCCAGCTGGTAGAAGTTGTGGAAGATGAAAATCCTGCTGCCTTAACCAACTTTATTAACTCTTGCTTTACATCCTGGGTTGTTTTATGAAAGTAAGAGATATAACCATAATTGATTAAAATAATTTACCAATAACCTAGTAATTATTTTCTTTAAAAACAGATAGGATGTCTAATTATTATTTAGTTAACTAAGGTAACTGGGAAGTCAAGATTTAGAGTCAGCTCTTCTTCCTTATCACCCAGACTTTAGCTATCACAAAATCGCCCAATGTCTGTGAGAGAAATAAAATGGTGTCTGAACATTTTCATTCATCATATTTGTTTCAGTTTCTCCTTAAAGAATCTTTTCTTTTGTTTCTCCTCAGTAAGGTTGGGGACATAGAGAAAAACACCGGAAAGAATTATAGAGGGATCTTGATTATAGAATGTTTGTATTTTCTTCATTTGTCTCTGGGAATGTCAAGTTCCTAAAGAACTATCAGAGTTTAATAACAACTTCATTTCATCTAAATTGAATTTTAAGTTTAAGTGGCTTAAATTTAAATTAAAAAAATTTAAAATCTTAAAAATGGCTTTTTTTCTACCTTTACTAGTGTTCAACAGCAAAATTACCACAGGAAGGAAGAGTATTTCTCAAAGTACATAACATACATGCAATTACAAGGTGATGTTTACACTTAGGATAGGTTTTTGTTTGAACTCTAACAGACACTGATTCTAAGGGAGGAAGCCCAAATAGCTGCTTTAACACCAGATTTTAGATCTGTAAACAGCTGTTTGCAAGGAGATTTAAAATCTGCAGCTCAGGAGAGAGAAAGGAAAGGAACAACTTAGACTAGGGGAAAGCTGAGAGAAAACAAAAGGAGGACCAACTTGAAAAAATAGCCTCCTAAATTTCTACCTAGCTTCAATCTGTTGGCCAAGAAGAGGTTATTTCCCGAATAGGAAACTCTACTGAATAATTTACCTGTTTTTTTTTTTTTCCCCTATTTGTTATTAAAAAAAAAAAAAAAAGTAGAATATCTATAGACTAAGAAACTACTTAAGATCCAGGCCTGGGAGTGTAGCCTAGTGGTAGAGTGCTTGCCTAGCACGCATGAAGCCCTGGGTTGGATTCCTCCATACCACATACACAGAAAAAGCTGGAAGTGGTGCTGTGGCTTAAGTGATAAGAGAGCTCTAGCCTTGAGAAAGCCCAAGGACAGTGCCTAGGCCCTGAATTAAAGCCCTAGGACTAGCCAAAAGGAAAAAGAAAAGAGGGGAAAAAAAAAAAAAGAGATGAAACTTAAGGTCCGTATCAATCAAATTAATGTATGGATCTTGTTTGGATCATGACTTGATCCTTGGTTAAAAAAATGAGGAACACGTATGAGATCATTGGGGGACATTTAAACATTGTATATTTGATGATATTAATGAAATAATTTTTGTATGCTTGGGTCCTGGGGCTTGAACTCACAGGGCCTAGGTCCTGCTGCTGAGCTTTTGTGTTCAAGGTTAGTGGTCTAGCACTGGAGCTACAGACTCACTTCAGGGTTGTTTTTGTTTTTTTTTTGATGTTTAATTGGAGATAAGTCTCATAGACTTTGGCCGGAAGTTTGGCCTAATGGCAGAGTGCATGCACGAAGACCCGGGTTTGATTCCTTGGTACGACATATATAGAAAAAAAAACCAGAAGTGGTGCTGAGGCTCAAGTGGTAAGGCTCTAGCCTTGAGAAAGTCCAAGGACAATGCTCAAGCCCTGAGCTCAAGCCCAGGACTGGCACAAAAAAAAAAAAAAAAAAAAAGTCTCATAAACTTTCTTGCCCATGATAGTTTGAACTGCTATCTACAGATTTTAGGCTCCTGAGTAGATAAGATTATAGGTGTAAACCACTAGTGCTCAGCTAAGGAACTTGTTTTTGAAAGGTGTGATAATATTAAGGGAAAAAGTCCTAAACTTCAGAGATACATAATGAGCTGTTAGGCTGAAAAGTAATCTATAGGGTAGTGGAATAGGGTAGAAAATTTACATAATAAGGTTTTAAGTGGGGAATGGTACATAGGTGTTTAAAAAATAATATTCCATCTGATTTTTGTTTGTTTTTGCCAGTTGTGTGGCTTGAACTCAGGGCCTGATCACTGTCCTTGGAATTTTCTCAAGGTTAGTGCTCTACCACTTGAACCACAGCACCACTTCCAGCTTTTTTCTGGTACTGAGGAATCAAACCTGGGTCTTTGTGCATGCTAGGTAAGCATGCTACCACCAGGCCAAACTCTCAGCCCCCCATCTGATTTTTGGTAAGTTTGAAAATTTAAAGAAAAATAATTCTACTTCCAGCTTTAGGTGATTCATTGGAGATAAAAGTCTTACGGACTTTTCCTACCCAAGGTGGCTTAGAACCTTAATCCTCAGACTGTAGCCTCCTAAGTAGATAGGATTAAAGGCAGAAGCCACTGGCAACTGGTTCACTATAATTTCTTGAGTATATTTATGATTCTAAAATACTGTTTTAAATCACCTATAATGTGTTCAGGTTAGTTGTTGGAAGAAATAAAGTTTAGTTTATAATAGGCTTAATTCAATCATTGCTTATTAAACCCTATATGTCAAGCACAATCCTACGTATTCTTTTTAACTAAAACAAACAAGAATAAATGTGAGACTTTGACAGCTCCATTAAGAATAATTTGTTCATTTGTGAAATGTAGATCTAAAATGATAGTGGGACAAGAAAACAAAAGGGGGGCTTTGAGTGGTGGTGTGCGATAAACAGCAGTAGGGAAGGAGAATGTAAAGTATACAGAAAGCTAAGGAGGACTAAAATTTGACACACACACAAAAACACACAATGGAACCTACCAAACACTGAAAAGGGAAAGAGGAGGAACTAACTTGTTCAAACTATACACATGGAATTAACACAATGAATCTCCCTCATGTTATTAATGTGTACTAATTCAAAATTGCAAAAAATAAAAATAAAATAGAAAGAAATTACCTCCAGGGTTAACAGTGATGTTCTGTTGAGAAAGTTTCTCCGGCAGTATGTGATTTCAGAACGATAGCCTCCTTCTTGTCGTGCTTTCTTCCATCTAGATAAATAAAATGTTAATAAATGAACAAGGCTCACTATGGCTCTTCTCTAAGCTTGATAAAATTACAGTCATTTAAAAAGGAGTCTTGCTGGGACTGGGAGTTTGGCCTAGTGGTAGATTGCTTATCTAGCATGTATGAAGACCAGGGTTCGATTCCTCAGTACATAGAGAAAAGCCAGAAGTGGTGCTGTGGCTCAAGTGGTAGAGGTTTGGCCTTGAGAAAGTTCAAGGACAATGCTCAGGCCCTGAGTTCAGGCCCAGGACTGGCAAAAAGAAAAGGAGTCTTGCTATGTTGTAGTAGCTGTTTACTACAAAAGAGCTCAACTGTAATGCCTTTTCTATGTAAGAGTAAACTATTCTTGCATTGGCTTATTGATAACACCCGTATTATTTCTTTACCCTAGATATGCATTGTAGATAGTCAGGTGATCTGAGTCTGCCATTGCCAAAGCAGATTTGGCAATATCTGCTTCATCTTTTCGACCAATGGGAGTAGTAAAAGGTGATTTCTCTGTCATAACTGCTGCAAGTGTTGCCTAGAACAAATAACCAAACAATTCATCATTAAAGAGGTATAAAATGAGTTAGTTTGTAAAAGAAAACAAATCATAAAACAGTCCATTGTAAGTATTTGTTTCTTATTTTCAACACATTTACCAAGTTCTACAATAGCTAGAGTCCATTTTTTTTTCTTTTTTTGCCAGTTCTGGGCCTTGAATTCAGGGCCTGTCCTTGGGCTTTCTCAAGGCTAACACTTTAACTTGAGCCACAGCACCACTTCCAGCTTTTTCTATGTATATGGTACCAAGGAATCGAACCCAGGTCTTCATGCATGCTAGGCAAACACTCTACCACTAGGCCGAACTCCTGGCCTAACTTACATACTTTTTGTAGAAGTATTGAATGGAACTGAAAAATTGTGCTGCTTTGTTTTTATAATACCTCTGTGAGGTAAGGAATAGCACCAGAATTAGCAAAAATGAAAAATAAAACAAGCAACCTGAACATTACTTAATTCATAATCGGTCACTTATAGAAGAAATCTCAGAATTACAGTTCATTTAGTTTGACTCTTGCACAACTTAATTTCCTTTGACTTTGTTCTTTAAAAATTAGCAGGGTGCTGGTGGCTCATACCTGTAATCCTAGCTGCTCAGGAAGACGAGATCTGAGGCTCATAGTTCAAAGGCAGCCTGGGCAGAAAAGACCATGAGATTCTTATCTCCAATTAACTACCAGAAAACCAGAAGTGGAACGATGGCTGAATGTGGTAGAGCTAAAGAGGCTCAGGGATAGCACTCAGGCCCTGGCATTCATGAGCCCACAATTGAACTTAGGGCTTGGGCTCTGTCTCTGAGCCCCTCTGTGCTCAAGGCCAATGCTCTATCACTTGAGCCACAGTCACACTTCCAGCTTTTCTCTGTTTATGGAATTGAGGAAACCCAGGGTTTCATGCATGTTAGACAAATACTTTACTACTAAGCACTAAGCTACATTCCTAGCCCAGAAGTCATTTTTACTAAAAATGAGTGAGACTACACAATAACTTACTTGTGGTAGCTTTTCAGAAAACTATCATAGCTGTTTTGTTTTGTTTTTTAACTTGGTGAGTAGCTTCTTTCTTCTTTTTGGTAGTCCTGGAGACTGAACCAAAGATCTCATGCATGCTCGAGAAGCATTCTACCACTGTTTTATGTATAACCTCAGTCTCACATTTACTTCTAATACTAAGGAAAAGGGTCTAGAGAGTAATACTTGGTTATGTTTTTAAATAATAGCTTTGTAACCAGAAAAGGCCTCAGCCAGATAAAATAGGAAAAGCTGGACCACTACTGTAAGATTCAAATAAATGTACAGAATTTGATAGCTTTGAGGTAATTTGAGAAAATAGAGTTCTCATAAGAACTAAGAAAGGGAAAGTTCTTTTTTTATATATGCCAGTCCTGAGATTGAAACTCAGGGCCTGAGCTTTTGTGCTCAAGGCTAGTACTCTACCACTTGGGTCACAGTTTAATTTCTGGCTTTTTGGTGGTTAACTGGCAAGAGTCTCATGGACTTTCCTGTGAAGAACCATGATCCACAGATCTTGGCTGCTGACTAGCTGAGATTACATGCACAAGCACGAGCCACCAGCACCCAGTTTTTTATTCTACTCTCAAACTCTTCGGTGTTTAAAACTTTCTAAGAATTATCTATTCAATGTGATCTACATATTCAAGTGGGGCTATCTGATAGCAAAAGTCAAAGTAAGCCTTTAAAATACTTAATCAGTGAATTGATTTTCAAAGTATAAATATTATATAAAGAAAACTTTTATCAAGGATTCAGGCTCCATGGATTTTTAGTGTTAGTACCAATACTCTATAGTTAATTAAAAAGTGCTAAAAATCATTACCAAACTTACTAATTTACCAACCAAATGATGTTTAAATAGAAGTAGCAGCTAGGCTCTTTCACTTACCACTGGATCAAGACAGCCAAATATAGCACCAAAAATGAGCATCTTGCCAATTTTGACATTCACAGGTAAAGCTGCAAGGTGTTGGCCCAATGGAGTCAGCTTAGGCTCATTCAGTTCACAAGCTCCAATTTTTCGAAGTAAGTTCATTGCATTGCTGATTACTTGAAGCTGAGGAGGATCTAAGGCTTTCGAGAGGAAATCTTCAGGAGAACCAAGGTTACATTTCTACAGAATGAAAAAAAGAGACAAAATTGGTACATAATCAGAAAGAATTATACCATCTAAATAAATACAACTAGAACTAAATTTTGAGTTTAGTAAAATCTCAACCAACGAAGGTAAATGTGTAAGACTATCCTATTATTTTTCTAATAATGAGGTAGCTGGGAAGGCTGTGTATATTTGAAAGTAATGGTGGCATGAGGATGAAATCCTACACTGCATAAAGTTTATTACTAATTGTGTGTACATGTGTGTGTATGTATGTGTGTATGCCTGTACTAGGTTTAAACTCAGTTTTGTACTCTTACTCATGGTTGGTGGTCTGCACTTCTAGTTCAGCATTTTGCTGGCTAAGTAGAGATGGAAATCTTGTACTTTGCTGCTCAAAGTAACTTTAACTGTGATCCTCTAAGTCATGACTTCTTGAATAGCTAGGATTACAAATGAGAGCCCCAGCATCTGGCTTTCATTACTGATTTTTATGGAGTAAAAAAACAAAAAAACAAAAAACAAAATCTAAGAATGGAGGGACATTATACCTTTTAGTCTAGAAAATCCTTGGTCAAGGTTACAGTTTCTCAATCTCAGCAATGCTAGTTACTTGGGGCTGGATAACTTTTTTGTTTTAGAGAGGTAACTTGTATAACTGCCAGATGTTCAGCAGCATCTCTTCTCTCTGAAATACTAAGGTTTGGACTCAGGGCCTTGTGTTTGTTAGGCAGATTTCTGAACCTTACTACAGCCTCAGCATTCCTTATCTCTACCCACTAGATATTGGTAGCATTTACCCCCTCCCCTGTATGACAATCAAAAATGTCCCCAGACAATGGCATATATCTCCTCAGTTGAGAACTACTGGTCTAGGTTAAATGTCTATAGCAAAATCAAAGCACAGGACTAGAATGTAGTTCAGCGGCAAAGCACTTGTCTGGCAAGGTCAATGTTCTGAGTTTGATCAAGAAAAAAAGACAACAAAAATTTAAAGCATAGTAGATTTACTTATAAAAAGATTGCAAAGTGCTTTTTATTTGTGCTGGTTCTGGGACCTGAACTTGAGGACTGGGCTCTGTTCCTTAGCCTCTTTAGGTTTAAGGCTAGCCCTTGAGTGGCCACAAAACCACTTCTGGCTTTTATGAGTAGTTTACTGGAGATAAGAATCTCGTAGGGACTCTATTGCCTGGGCTGGCTTGAAACCATGATCCCTGGATCTCAGTCTTCTAAGTAGCTAAGATTACAGGCATGAGCCATCAGTGCCTGGCTGAAGAGCACATTTTAAGAAAAGGAGTAAAATACTTGACTATTTAAAGCAATATAAAATAAAATGTTCTCCCCCCCCCAAAAAAGGGTAAGGTACAAAATTGCATAAATTATTTTGGGATTACCATAATATGAAGACATAACTCTTCCAGAGGTACCCTCAAGATTTCAGGTACAGAATAGTCCATGAATCCTTCAAATCTGAAAAATAAGATCATACACTTTATTTGGAATGCCCCTAAGTACTGATTTGTGCATTTTAAACTTCCAGTGTTGTGCCATACCTTTCTCTTGTGTACATTCGGAAGCAGAAGCCATCTCTGACCCTCCCAGCTCTCCCCTGGCGCTGCAGAGCACTAGCTTTACTGACAAAAGTCTCAACCAAAGAACTCATCTGACTACTTTCATGGTACCTGAAGAAATGTTTCAAAAGAGAACATAGGAGATGGTCAACTTCAATCAAAATCAGGAGAAAATTAAGTTTAACATAGGCTAATAATAAGTCCCTTACTATTGTGGACAAACTTTTCTCAAGCCACATTTCCTTTTAAAATAACTTAGGAAACATTACTTAGTAAATCTCACACTAACAAGTTAACTAGAAAAAAACTGTCAAAACGAATCTAACCAAACCAAGGAATCTTTTCAACTTTAGTGGAATAATTATATATTTTCTAATAAGAGTTCTTTGAAATAGTTTGAGAAGAGCTTCTTGTCAATATTACAATTCTACACACCTTTAATGTTAAATGTCTCCTGTAAGGGTATAAATAAAGTTGATTTTCTACTGGGTAAAGTTTTTCAAGCCTTACTATATAGTTTACTAATAATGGGAATAGTGATAAAGCACTAAAAGTGATCTCCCCTACTTATGTAAAATAAAAATACTTATAAAGTGTATTCTTTCTGTTGACAGTTTAGTGATGTTCTAGTTACTGTATCAGGCACTTTCAATTAAGAAATTAATTGAAAATGAATGATTAAGAAGGTCAGATTTTATTCAAGATAAAAGATTTAAATCTACCTCTGGTTCTAAAACATATGCTGTTGTCATTATAATCCCATATACAATTGTTTTGTTAATTTTATAAGCAAAAGAATTTAAAAAGAATGTAGTATTTTTCTTAGCACTTCTGGCATTACTGATGGAAAAACCATGATGTAAAATTCTGATACTTATTCTTAGACATTTAAAAATTTCTACTCATTTTATTAAATCTTTTTTACCTTGGGCAGATCTAAAACATTTGGATTTTCCCTATATAATTCTGCAATTTCTCCTGAGTATCAAGAACCACAAACTACTTCCAGGTGAAAAATGTTTTGATCTGGGAAACTTAAAACTTACTTATTTTCTTTTGTTCTTCCAGTATCAATTACAAATACAACATCTGGGATAGTGATCCCTGTCTCTGCAATATTTGTTGCCAAAACAATCTGCAAATAAACAAAAAGCTAAAATATTTAGACTTTTATCAATGTATCATCATTTAAACTTTAGATAGAGCAGATGAATTTTAAAAAGCAAATTTCAATTCTATTCACAAAATTTAAATTTGTCCTTGGGTAATTTTTTTTTTTTTTACATTGGATCAGCTTTTTTTTTTCCCCCGGCTAGTCCTGGGGCTTGAGCTTAGGACCTGAGCACTGTCCTTGGGCTTTTCCCTCAAGGCTAGAGCTCTACCACTTGAGCCACAGCACCACTTTTGGCTTTTCTATGTATGTGGTACCAAGGAATCGAACCTGGGTCTTCATGCATGCTACCAAGCACTTTTACCACTAGGTCAAACTCCCTGCCCAAAGTTCCGGAGTTTTATTACAACAAAATATTATTCTCCTAATTCTAGTCAGTCATTTTAAAAAAGTTAAAAAAAAATGGAAACAGTAAGAAAATAGAGACAGATCACTACAACTTTTTACAATTGTTAGGAAAAAGAGTAGCATATCACTAGTGGGTTGCTCTCCTAGATTTGTTATTTTTAGCTCTGTGAGCTTGAGTAAGTTACTTTACCTTCTGGGCCTCAAATACTTCCACTGTAAATTAGGAGGCAAAATAGGTGATTTGTTCTGTAAAGTGCCATCATTTTTTTTTTTTTTTGCCAGTACTGGGGCTTAAACTCAGCCTAGGCACTATCCCTGGGCTTTCTTAAGGCTAGCATTTTACCCTTGAGCCTAGTACCACTTATGGCCTTTTCTCTTTTCTGTGTATGGAGGATTCAAACACTGGGTTTTGTGCATGCTAGACAAGGAATCTACCACTAAGCCACACACACTCCCAACCAGCCCCATAGTAGGTTGTTTGTTTTTTTTTTTTTGCTTTACCCTGGGGTCTGTCCCTAAGTTCTTCAGCTTAAGGCAATAGCTCCACCACTTGAGCCACATCTACTTCCAGTTTTCTGGTGGTGAATTGGAGATAAAAGTCTCACAGACTTTCCTGCCTGGGCTGGCCTTAAACCATAATCTTCAGATCTCAGCCTCCTTAGTAGTGGCAATTACAGGTGTAGGCCACTAGCGCCAGCTACAGCATCATAATTCTTAACAATGGCTCTTTATTTATTCATTTATTTATATTTATTTATTTATTTATTTAGCTGGTCCTGGGTCTTGAACTCTGGGCCTGTCCCTGGGCCTCTTTGTACTCAAGGCTAGTGCTTTACCACTTGAGCCACAGAACCACTTCCAGGTTTTTCTGAGTAGTTCATTGCAGATGAGTCTCATGAACTTTTCTGCCCAAACTGGCTTTGAATCATGACCCTCAGATCTCAGCCTCCTTAGTAGCTAGGATTATAGATGTGAGTCACTGGCACCAGGCCAGTGGTTGTTGAATAGTATACTTTCATAAGATTTTTTGTGATGTTAAATATTTAAGACAAACCAATGTATTGATTCCATTTCAGTTGCATTTCAGTAATGACCGACCACTTTTGTTATTCATGAATACTAATAAAATAATCTGGGGTATAGAACCTAGCTTATTAAGAGAGAATGGCACCTCTGGGATCATTCTACGTTAGTGGTATTCAATATATTATTCAAATTTATTTCTATTAAATTATAAATTTAATAAATTAAAAATATAGTTTATACTAAATTAATATATATGTATTTTATTAATTACTTAATTTTTTATTAAGAGGAGGAATTTTTTTTAATGAAATCTTACAGGGAAGCTCAAAAGGTTAAAGATGAAGCACAATGCAGAATCCCTGGAATTTTCAGCACAAAGAAAACCCTTAGTCTGGGGCCGGGAGTTTGGCCTAATGGTTAAAGTGCTTGCCTAGCATGCATGAAGACCCGGGTTCGATTCCTCGGTACCACATACATAGAAAAAAGCCAGAAGTGGTGCTGAGGCTCAAGTGGTAGAGCTCTAGCCTTGAGAAAGTCCAAGGACAGTGCTCAGGCCCTGAGCTCAAGCCCAGGACTGGCAAAAAAAAAAAAAAAAAAAAAAAAAAAAAGGAAAACCCTTAGTCATTTAAAAGAGAACTTTTCAAGTGAGGTTGACAGTGGTAGTTTAGGGACATGGACCCTGGTCTTTTGCACCATAGCAAGCTCTTTCAGACAGCCCAGGTCCTATCACAGTATAAGAAGAAAAAAAAGTCTTTTGAAGAAGAATCTTCCCAGGAATTAAACAGTTCTTGAAATCTAACTTCCTTTACAATGTCATCATATATATGAACTACTACTCTTTTTCCAGTCATAATAAAAACACGAAATTTAAATGCTTTTAATACCAGATTTTAGTTCTATGTTAAGATACAGAGCACTTGTAGTTTGTAACACAATATAAGGTATTTAATAATAATCTTAAATTTTAGTTTATAATTAATTTCTATTTGGTGGTATCGGTTCTGGGGGTAGAACTCAAGAGCACACTACAGCTAAGCAAGTACTAAACCATTTGAGCTTCATCTTTAGCCTTGTTTTAGATTGTTATTTCAAGGCAGGGTTTCTATTTATGCTTAGGCTGGCAATGCTGTGTTTCCCCTACTTGTGTCACTGGGGATGACAAGTGTATGGCACGCTGTTCAGTCATTGTGTTTTCCCTTTAGTGGGATAAGAAGCACATGCTACTCTGACCAGCAGTTGGTTGAGATGGAGTCATCTGAACTTTTAAGCCTGAGCTTGTCTCAAACCATGATCTTTCTTTCCTATGTAGCTAGAATAACAAGCTTGTGCCACCATACTTGGCTTTAATAAATTTCTTTATGATAAAAAGCTAAAATGCTTTAATGAAATATTCTCAGATAGATCTCATATAAATTTGCTGTGAAGTTTACCTTCCTGATCCCTGGAGGAGGAAGTGTGAATGCTGCAGCCTGATCTTGAGTTGAAAGAATAGAATGCAGAGCTATCACTTTATATCTGAAAGTTAAAATCATAGTTCTTAGCAAGAGTTTCTCTTTAGAAGACACTGCAAAGAATAACAAAATTTATTTGCATATAAGGAACACTTTAAATTTGTTTTATGAAAAAATTTAAACATATAGACATTAACAGAATAGTCTAACAAATATCTAATATATCTAATATTAGATAATATCTAATATAGAGAAAATAATTTGAATATGAATATTGAAGTATTTCAGATTTCAGAGCATTACATTTGGATTAGGGATGGTTCAACCTATGTATGAACTGTAGGGTAAGAGAATTTTATTATTATTTTTGTCAGTCATTGGGCTTGAACTCAGGGCGTGGGTTTTGATCCTGAGCTCTTTTGCTTAGTGCTTTACCACTTTGAGTCACAGCACCACTTCTGGTTTTCGAGTGGTCAATGGGAGATAAAAGTCTCACAGAGACTTTTCTGCCTGTGTTGGCTTTGAACCACAGGCACCCTCAGAATTGTAATCAGTATGTTATGATCATATGATCAGAATGAATATTTCGACTATGAAATCCTTGCTATGGAGGAGGGTTGAAGCATATGGATACAGAGCCACAGGTATGCTTAGCGTTTTTAATAAAAATAAGCAAATCTGGGGACCAAGACATGAGAAAGGGTATCAATGTTGGTGAAGTAGTGCACCTTCTAACTGGTGAATATAATTTAACCCTTCTATTAATTACAATAAAAATATATGAAAAAAATAAGCATATCATAGAATACATAAAGTAAGTAGTAACTTAATCCTGTCCCTAAATTCTTCTATTGCTTTTTTGTTCAGGGCTGGTGCTCTACCACTTGAACCACAGCTCTGCTTCTGTTTTTTTGATGGTTAAATGAAGATAAGAGTCTTACTTTCCTGAGGCTTGTCTTGAGCTGTGATCCTCACATCTTGGCTACCTAGGATTATAGGCATAAGCCATAATTCTAAGCCTAACCATAAGACAAGCACTCTGCCTATCTTATGCTTAACTACAGAATTATCTTTGTTTAATCATAGTATGGAAAGAGCAAATGTAGACATAATGTCTGAAATTTTTTACTAGTTAAAATTAGTAACAGAAATGTTAAACAAACAAAAGCTTGTTTCCACATGGGCAATTTTTAGTACAGGTATATAGAGCTTTATAACTCTGATTAAGAGTTTTAATGTATCAGTTTAAAATTTTAGTTTAAAATTCCAAAAAAATATGCTGAAGATTTGTAATTACCGTTCAGAATAAAACCTTCGATCATTTGATAGGAGATCATATAACTGCTGGATATGAGCAAGGCCTGGTAAGAAGATCAGTACTGCTCCTTCAATATTTCTGAACTGGGGACTTTTGTCTAAAAATTTTAAAGATATAATATTAAAATAAGAAGGAATAACATACAAAGTGTTAGTAAACCCATCTAGCTAGAAGGAATGTTTTACCCAAACTGTAAGACACATTAAAAACAGAAATATACCTAAATATACAAGAAGTTCCAAAATAAGATCCAGGTTGATTTTATGAGGGGTCATGTACATGATAGCATGCTGAGTGCGGCTGCTATACTTTTGATAAAATGGATTTAAGTCAGCACTTGCTCCAGTCTGAACTGGGATGTATTCCTAAAAGAAAACCAGAGAAAGCTGAACAAAAGCATTAAGTATTTTTATAAGACAAGGTAAAAGGGGCACTGTATTCACTTAAATCCACACTTTCTCATCATCGTTTCAGTGAAACATAGCAAAAGTGTAACTTGTTTTTCTATTTATTTAAGGATGTGCATCATCATGCCTACCATAATTTTTAGAACTGAAAAGGGCATTGTAAAATTTCTTATTATTCTTTTTCTTTTTTTTTTTTGTTGCCAGTCCTGGGGCTTGAACTCTGAGGTTTGTGTGCTATACTTAAGACTTCTTTTTGCTTAACGGTAGCACTCTACCATTTGTGCTACTGCACCACTTTGCTTTTTCTGTGATTAATTAGAGATAAGCGTCTCATGGAGACTTTTCTCCTCCTCCCCGCCCCCCCTCTGTCGTGGTGCTTGAACTCTGGGCCTGGGCACTATCCCTGAGCTCTTCACCTCAAAGCTACCACTCTACCACATTGAACCATCTTCTGGCTTTCTGGTGGTTAATTGGAGATAAGAGTCTCATGGATTATCATGCATGGGTTAGCTCTGAACCTTGATCCTCAGACCTCAGTCTTCTGGGTGGCAAGGATTATAGGTGTGAGCCACTGGCACCTCACTCTTATCTTTCTTATAATGTAATTTCCAACAGCTCCAAGAAGAGCAAAAATGTAATTTTTTCCATGTTTTACTGAATTACTGAAAAACCCCAACAAATTCGAATATAGTAATTAAACTTTATTATAATCATTTATACATTATCCTGGAGCAACTAAAAAGGAAGTAAGTCTAAGAGAGGTCATAATGTCAATAAAATGTATTTTTGGTCCACATATATTTTACTCTATCAATTCCTGATTATCAGTCTTTTCATATCCCGCTCCCTTTTCCCGGTACAGGACTTGAACTCAGGGCCTCATGCTCTCACTTTTTTTTTTTTTTAGCGGGTTAAATGGAGATAGAATTTGTTGGACTTTTCTGTCTGGGCTGTCTTTGAATGAAAATCCTCCAGATTTTAGTCTCTTGAGCAGCTAGGATCACAGGCATAAGCCACCAGCACCCAGGCCAATTGTTTCTTATAAAATTATTTTTCTGAAGATTTTCTTCAGTTTATATTATATTTTTCCTTTTCTTTTTGTTGCGAGTCGTGGGGTTTGAAGTCAAGGCCTAGCACAGACCTTTGACACTTTTTCCTCAAGGCTAGCACTCTGCCACTTGAGCCATAGCACCACTTCCAGCTTTTTCTATGTATGTGATACTGAGGAATGGAATGCAGGGCTTCGTGCATGCTAGGCAAGCACTCTACCATTAGGCCATGCTACAGCCAGTTTGTAATTTTTTATCTCTGGAGTTTTAGGGAACAATTTTAGTTTTACTTTCTTGGTTTATATGTTTAGTTAAAAGAAAAAGTAACTTTAAAATTAACTTTTAACTGTGTTTTCATCAGTTCAGACACATGTATGAAGTACAAGAAAAGTATAAGAGAGACAGGGAAAACATTGAATCTAGTATCACTCACTAAATGTAATACTTCTAAAAACAAAAAATCTTGAGTAATTCTTTAGTGAATCTGCTCTTAACCAGCTTCACTAAGAGCTAAGGGTAGCTCCTGTTAGGACAGAGATTGCTAAGAAACAAAGATTTAGAGATGGAGAGTGCACCATCTTTAGCACCAGGATGATGAGTTAGAGAAAACCACTAGAAATTTGCTCTCCAATTATTGATTAATGCTATAAAACTACGGGCCTTGATTTTACATCTATTTCGCATGGCCCAGAACAGGACAAAATAATTGAAAATTAACAAGATTAAATATAGTTTTAAAAATTCTTATATTCCTGTCTGTTCTTTTGCTAAGTTATACCAACATTTGCTGTTAGAGACATTAGAAATTATCATGGCAACAAGTTGTGTCCTGTTTCAAAAATATTTTCTTTTTACCTGATACTTTTTGACCCCTCCAGCTTTAGTTGTAACATTAATAGTGATCTCTTCTTCCTCCTCCAGAAATTTCTGACAATATTCTGAGTCTTTCTCTAGTACAAAGCCCGTTTCTTCTATTATATCTTCAAGATGAAAAACCTATAGAGTAACCAAAATTCATATGAATATCATTTTAAAGAGAACAGGAGATTATCACTGAAGACCACAAAACTAACTTAAAATATCATGAAAATGAATTCAGTATTATTTGGGAATGAAGAATGTTTAATATAGAAGAGTCTGTTGATAATGTCAGGGTAAATTATTTTTATTTTTTTTCCTATTTTGAAAGTTTTTTTATTAAAGAATTTATTAACATTGATTAGGGTGAATTATTTTATCATAATCACTTTTTAAGTGAAAATGGTTAGAGGAGTACATTTCATTGGCTGAAGAAAAGAGCAGCTTCACTGGGTGGGAGGGTGGGGAAAGACGAAAGGTGTGACATTAATCAAGATGATTTTTATTCATAAACTGCTGAATGGTAACTCCTTTGTTCAACTGCTTAAAAATAAGAAGCTTCAAAGCCAACTCTTTGATGGAAGGGAAAAAAAGTTCCTTATTAGGAGACAGCCATCCTCCATCTAAATACAATGACTTTGATACAGAAGTCCTCAGCTCAGTCCTAAGAATAATCCTTAAAACCCTGTCTACCCCAGGCAGAACTGGCAGCTATTTGCATCTCAAGGTACCCCAGAGGTCCTTTGTGTATTGCAGTAGTCTTAAGAACAGTTTCCAGGTCAGACATCTTACAAGGGCCTTTGTTCTAGAGGAATTCTCTGGTGTGAATGCAATTTTTTCTGCACACACACACACACACTGAGAAAAACTCACCTCAACAGGATAACTTCTTCCTGAAATTCTGAGAATAGGACAGTGTGTAAAATATGTAGAAAACTTTTCACTGTCAACAGTGGCACTCATTAGAATCAAGTGTAGATCAGAACGTTTCTGTAAAATTTCCTTCAAGATAATAAGCAGGAAATCTGACTGGACACTTCTTTCATGAACCTGATATAAGGCAATATAAAAAATATATGAGGCTTAAACAATTCAATATTTGATTATTAGTTGATAGCCAAGTATACAGTTCATGCATGTGGATATTTCAAATAATACACATCTTCATAAGTGAAAAGGTCATTCTGTACAATTAAAAACCAGCATATATAACAGATGCCATTAGCAACCATAGTACTCTAACCAAGGAGACAGTGTGCAAATCAGATCACAAACAACTAATAAGACTAGTGTATCTCCTAAATTTTACTTATTCTGTCACTAATGTAAGAGTATACTATACTACATAAGACAGGTTATTCATTATGCAGAAGAAAAGGAGCTAGTAGTAGGAATCTGAAAAGATTTATTCCAGTCTAGAAGAAGGGTTTTACGTCCTTTAACACATGCAGAGTTAGATGATGTATACCATCAGAATGGAATAAATGCCTGCTGAATGTGCATGATTTATTTTTCCATACTCTATTTTCATCCTCTTTTGTAACAGATTAATTTGTGTTATGCTGGTCCAGGGGCTTGAATTTAGAGCTGAGGTGCTCTCCCTGACCTTTCTTCCCAAGACTAGCACTCTACCGTTTGAGTCACAGCTATTCTTCTGGCGTTTTTGGTGGTTGTTCAAGGATAAGAATCCTACAGACTTTCCTGTGCTGCCTGGCTTTGATTTTTACATGTGTTTAGTTAAAATGTAACATTAAAATTAACTTTTAACTGTGTGTTTATCATTTCAGACACATATATGAAGTAGAAGTAAAGTACAAGTAGTATGAGATCCGGGTGCAGTGGCGCATGCCTAGCTATTCAGGAGGCTGAGATCTGAGAATCAAGGTTCAAAGCCAGCCCAGGCACAAAAGGACCTGAGACTCTTATCTCCAATTAACCTCTAGAAAACGGGAAGTGGGGCTTGGCTCAAGGGTAGGGCAATAGCCTTGAGTTGAAGAGCTCAGGGACAGCATCCAGGCCAAGTTGAAGCCCCATGACCCACAGAAGAAAGAAAGAAAGAAAGAAAGAGAGAGAGAGAGAGAGAGAGAGAGAGAGAGAGAGAGAGAGAGAGAGAGAGAGAGAGAGAGAGAGAGAGAGAGAGAGAGAGAGAAAGAAGGGAGGGAGGGAGGGAGCGAAAATACTGAATCTAGTATCACTGACTAAAATATATGTTAGAGTCCTATGGTTGCTAATGGCATCTATTATATATGCTGGTTTTTAATTGTACAGAATGACCTTTTCAGTTACGAAGATGTGCCTTATTTGAAATATCCACATGTATGAACTATATACTTGGCTATCAACTAATAATAGAATATTGAATTGTTTAAGCCCACAATCTTCAGATTTGAGTCTTTTGCCTGAGCTCATAGTAATTACAACAGATATGTTAACATACAAAGATAAAATATGCCAAGTTAATAAGTCATGTGCTTGGAAGGGAGGCAGTAATGCTTTAGTATTCATATTCTGCAACCGATTACTTGTGTTCAATTCTTGGCTTATTAACTTAATAGTAAGACTTTGGGACAATTCTTTTTTGCGTGTGTATGTTGGTCCTGGGCTTGGGCTTGGGACTAAGTACTGTCCTTGGGCTTTCTCAAGGCTAGAGCTCTACCACTTGAGCTACAGCACCACTTCTGGCTTTTTCCTATGTATGTGGTAACGAGGAATTGAATCCAGGTCTTCGTGCATGCTAGGCAACCACTCTACCACTAGGCCCAACTCCCAGCCCCTGGGACAATTATAAATATATCCTCTGTTTCTTTTAAAGGGAAATTGCTTAGAGCCATTGTGACAATCAAATAAGACAGTGGAAAGCCCTTAGAAAGAACCCAACAAATAGCAAGCACCTAGCATTGTTAGATGCCAGAAGTGAAAAACTGACCAAGACTGTTTCCTTCTAGTTTTCAAACAAGAGGATAGTATGTAGGACAGCTTCAAATTACAAATGATTAGTTAATCTAGGTAGTCAGGATAAGAGAAACTGGGAAATTGCCAGTACTGAAGGATGGATTTAAAAAGTTAAAAAAAAAAGAAGAGTAAAACCCATGGCGAGGAAAAGGCAAAAGTGTTCCGGTCAAGGGACCTACATGTATATATTAAATGGTGGTTGATGCATGAGGCCATGAATGTAATCATCAGCATAAAAAGAACAACCAAAACTGTGAGAAGTAAGAAAACAAAAATGATAGCAAGCATGGGATGGATAACAGGCAAGACGTAATGATTACTCTAGCCATGTAAGGCTCCGTAAACCATGTTAAGGAGTGTAGATGTCATTTTAACAAATTACTGCCCAATGACTATGACACTTTAAATCAGGTGGTCTAAGTTTTATTTTATTTTGTGTGTGTGTTGTCATGGGACTTGAACTGTGGGTCTGCACTGTCCCTGAGCTCTTTGCTCTTCAGCTCAAGGCCACTGCCCTAACCCTCAATTCACAGCGCTACTTCCTAAGTTTTTTCCAGAGCTAGGCATCATGATGCTTCTGAATCTCAGTACTTGGATTTGGGAGACTAAGGCAGCATGGACTGAATTTCAGGTCAGCCTGGGGCTTCATAAAGAGACCCTGCCTGAAAGGGGGAAAAAAAAGGCAATTGCTATACTGTAGTTGGTAGTTGATATAATAAAAACAAATGGAAAGCTGAAAGTTAAATTCATGACAGGCATTTGTGGTATTAAGAGATACTATAAAAGAGTAATGAGGGATCAGGAGTTTGGCCTAGTGGTAGAGTGCTTGCCTTGCATGTACGAAGACCGGGGTTCAATTCCTCAATATCATAATCCCCCCCCAAAAAGCCAGAAGTGGTGCTGAGGCTCAAGTAGTAGAGCTTTAGCCTTGAGAAAAGTCCAAGGACATTGCTCAGGTACTGAGCTCAAACCTAGGACTGGCAAAAAGAAAAAAAAAAAAGAGTAATGACAGTGAATTTAGAGAAAAGTGAACAAATTTAAGAAAGGCAGACTAAACATAACTAGGTAACTGAGTTTAGGAAATATAAAAAGAGAAAAACATTTTGGATGCTTTTACTTAGTTGGTTTCATCAGATGGTTGTGGGGCTTGTTCACTGAGATTCAGAAGAAAGGAAGAGGAGAAAACTTCCTATAATGAACAAGGATAAGAGATCATAATTTTGGAAATGATGAACTCAAAGTTCCTGAGACTGAAGGTTTCCAGAAGACATTTGAATATCTCTATTTGAAGGGCAGAAAAATGTTCTTGTAATGAATGATACTGATCTAGAAAACTTTATTAGATAATAATTTATATAAATTATTAATTTATACATTTTTGAAAAAAGATAGGAACATAAAAATAAAAATGAATAAAGAATATCAAATATATCTGGTACAAGTGGTAAGAATGTATCTATGAGTGTATCAGCAGCAAGAAAAGCTACTGAAATTCACACAACTATTAAAAACTAAACCAAAGCATAAAATTCCGAGTAAAAGCCAGAAATAATACTTTTTGAACATCTTTATTAAGAGTCCTGAGTAATGCAACAAACTCTGTCCTATATCCTGCATTCTTATGATGATGAATTTCTCTGGGCTTTTTTTTACTGTGACATTATCACACTAACATTCAATTCAGTTAATCATGTCTTTGGATGGCTAATACTAAACCAACAAAGAACATATATTCTGACAATTTGTCTGGTTTTTAAGTTACAATTCACTTGGAAATAATATCTATTATGTAGCTGATAAGATTAAATGAATTTAACTTTTAATAATTCCTATAAAAATTCATGTAGAATATTTCATATATTACATAAATATGAAAATACATATATACACACAATTTATCTACTATAGAGTATTAAGTAAATGAACATGAGACAGTCAAGAGAGGACACAAAGAAATTGGTAAGTATTATTAGAGGTAAATTGTTTTAAGAAAAAAAAATGTTTGAAATTTATCAGGACATAACTATAAAACCTACTTACCTCATCTACAATAACATGAGACACATTAGTTAGAAGACCATCTTCTTGAAGTTTCCTTAACAAAACTCCTGTTGTACAATAGAGTAACCTTGTAGATTCACTAGCTCGAGATTCCATCCTGATTTGATAGCCACACAAAGAATTCTGAAGGGACAATATAAAATCATCATTAAATTCTCTGAAGCAATCTGAGAAATAAGATGTAAAACATGAAACATGGATGATCTTGCTACTACTTAGTACAATCTAAATAAACTTATTTAGTATAATTTATCATTGTTGTAAGTATTTTCCTGTGGTTTTTATGTAAACTATGACATGTTTTGGTAACTGTTTTTGTGTGTATATGTGTGGTGGGACAAGGTATTCTCTAAGAAGCCCAGGTTGAACTTACAATCATTTTGCCTTAGCCTACTAAATGCTGAGCTTATACACTAGCTCCTTTGTTAATTTTAAGCAGAAAACATGTTTTTATCAAAGTGTTGAGGCAAAAAGCTATTCATCTGGCTTCAAAAACCATTGATATAGTTATATAAACATTAATAAACATTATATAAACATTAATAAATGCTGAATTGATTTACAAAATCATCTTAGAGCAAAGTATTGGAAGTACTCAGAAACAATTTTAGGGAAGCTTCTATAACTTGTTTACTTTTCTGCAAAGATCTTATAAAACCTGAACCATTATAAGCAGATCTCATACTAGGATCATAAAGAGAATCCTGAAGTCCTGTCACACTCTTTCTTACTCTTCAAATAATTCTTATCTTATGTATATGTTTGTCTTCCCCTTTAAGGGCAGAAACTACCTACTCTGTATTTCATGATGAAAAGGAAATCTACTTAATAAAAGTTTTTGTTGTTGTTTTGGGTTTTTTTCCCTTGTCAGTCTTGGAGCTTGAACTCTAGGCTTGGGTGTTGTCTCTCAGCTCCTTGGCTCGAGGCTAGCCCTGTGCCACTTGAGCCACAGTACCACTTACTCAAATTTTTTTTTTAATGAAGTCAGGTGCAGGTGTCTCATGCCTGTAATTTTAGCTACTCAGGTGGCTAGAAAGCCAGTCCAGGTAGGAAAGTTCATGAGACTCTTACCTCCAAAGGAAGGATCTGTGGCACAGAGTGGTAGAGTACTAGCTTTGAGCAAAAAAGTTCAAGGACAGCAGCCAGGCCCTGAGTTTAAGCCCCATGACTGACAAGAAAAAAAAAAAAGAAAAAAGAAAAAAAAGAAAGTATCCACCTCAGAAATACAATATAGGATCTCTACAAACAACTCAAAATAAATAATCTGAATGAGTTATAATTTACCATATTTAATTCTAACCATTGTAGCCAATTATGGATATATTCCATAGGAAACAACCTGATATGATAGTCAAATTTGAATTTGTTCATATTTGTAGAATATTAATTTAACATATTTGAATATTCCATTTTTATTTTATATAGGAATTTTAACAAGTTACTAGGGACATTCTTCAACTGTAGCACATTTGGGACAAAAAACATGGAAAGTATAAGTCTGACCAGCAAGTAATAGAACCTGTACATGGTGTAAATTCTGTCTATTTGAATCCCAAGCGCAAAGGTAGTTTCATTTATCACTCCTGGAGGTGGAGCTGAACAGAATCTTACCTTTCCTCCAGGTCCATTGTCACAGCCTAATTCATCACACACTCTGGTGGCTAAACTCACTGCTGAGATCCTTCGGGGCTGGGTACACACAATGTTACATTTACTTGTTCCCCATTCATTTAGAAGCAGATCTTCCAATAGAAAATGTGGTACTTGAGTGCTTTTACCACTCCCTGTTTCACCTGCCACAACCACAACCCGGTGCCTTTTAAGAGTTTCCACAATTGAATCTCGGTGTTTGAACACAGGTAACTGTTGTCTTTCCTTTAGAAGTCTCTGATACTTAGGTGTGTTTTGCAACTTTCTAAAGTGGTTTCTAACAGGTTCCAAATCTTCTACATTTGCTGGTTCCAAGGACAGTGAAGAAAGGTCCTCATCAGAAACTAAATTTTCCCAAGACTCCTCAGGATCTTCAGAGTTTTCTTTTTTATTTTCAAAATGCTGTTGTTGTTGTTGTTGTTGCTGCTGCTGCTGTTTCAATTTATTCAAAAGTCTGGCAATAAAAAGATCACGTGGTTTATTGGTTTCCATTTTATTTAATTCTTCCCTTTTCTTTTCTGCATCACTCCATTCCAGCCAAACATCTCGGTAAGTGGGAGGGAGTAACTGATGAACAGACTACAAAGGAAAACAGTACTTTTACTTTCATTATTAGATGTCAAAGTTCAATAGATCAGAACTTACAAAAATACTTTCCTCTTAATATTTAACACTACTCAGAGTTATTACTTTAACGTAAGATAAAAATGTACATGATAGGGGCCGGGAGTTTGGTATAGTGATAGAGTGCTTGCCTAGCATGCAAGAAGACCCAGATTCAATTCCTCGGTACCACATATATAGAAAAAAGCCGGAAATGGTGCTGAGGCTCGAGTGGTAGAGCTTCTAGCCTTGAGAAAGTCCAAGGATAGTGCTCAGGCCCTGACTGAGCTCAGGCCCAGGACTGGCCAAAAAAAGAGAAAAGTACATGATACAAATTCATAAATAGCACACCAAATTCAAGTTTGTTTGAGTTACTAGTTTGCAACTGAGAGACCAAGCTACCTTTCTGGCTTTAGTTTCTGCATTTAAAAATGACTAATAACTCCAGTATCTCCCTGCCACTGACCCTCACCCCAACACTTTGAGGCTTACTTTAATTCAGCACATGTGAAGTGCTTATTTCTACAGTACGGTAAACTACAGGATAAATGTTTACTGTTTATTTCTGCAATTGGACTAAAGAAAATGTAGGTGAACATAAACCTTTAAAAACATATAACACAACTGGCAGTTATGTACGAGAACAGGCCAACAAACTGTAAATGTACTACATGGGATTGAGTTAACGTTCTTCAAATTCTGTGCCTAAAAGAACCCATAATTAGCCAGGCGCAGTGGTTCATGCCTGTAATCCTAGCTACTCAGGAGGCTGAGATCTGAGGATCAAGGTTCAAAGCCAGCCCAGGCACAAAAAGACCTAAGACTCTTATCTCCAGTTAACCTCTAGAAAACGGGAAGTGGGGCTTGGCTCAAGAGGGTAGGTCTGTACCCTTGAGCTGAAGAGCTCAAGGACAGTGCCCAGGCCAAGTTCAAGCCCCATAGCCACTCCCCTCTACAAAGAATACATAATTATCTTTCAGGTGAAAATACCTTATACCTTATTTTACAAAATAAAAACATTAAAAACTGGCAGAAGTGATTGCATATAGGGATCTTATTCTTGAATATTTATTTGTTAAACTTGACATTTGAAATAAGATGTAAAAAAATCAATGTTAACAATAAAAACTGGCAGAAACTGAAAAAGAAAAGCCAGAATTACACTTAAATTAGTGTTTAGAATGTTCAATGGTTCTAACTTCTCTAAAGAAAGAAAAACAAGCTGGAGGCCAATGGTGACTCACACCTATAATCCTAGCTACTCAGAAGGCTGAGACATGAGGACTGCAGTTCAAGCCAGCCCCAGCAAGAAAGTCTGTGAAACTCTTATCTCCAATTAATCACTAAAAAAAAAGCCTTAAGTAGAGCTTTGGCTCAAGTGATAGAGCACTAGCTTTGAACAGAAAAGTTCAGACAAGCCCAAAGAAACACATATGTACACACAAAAAATAAAGATAAATAATCCTTGTGTTGATAATCCAAAATTTAAGAAGAGGTTAATTTTAACCTTTCTTTAAACTGGAAGTATATAGTTGGTATAACCTGACATTAAGTGTCTATAAGTTGAGAGGCAATATAACATTAAGGGAAAAAAAACCTTAAGTCTTTTAAATTCAACTAGTTTGCACAACTACTTATCTGTAAATGTATGTAGTCCAACAGATGGATTAGTCAACTTTCTCTTTTGGAATTGAAATTTAAGAGGAAGACTGGGTTGTGTTTAGGGTGAAAGGAAATGAAATTATATTCAGAAGTGAGGATTAATCAGAAGACACAGACAATAAAACTGGCACAGAGGATCATAGTAAAATACTACCTTCCATATACTAATATAAGTGTACATACAATTGTATATACACTTCTAATACAGGGGGGAGGAAAAGTGGGGGAAAAACATGGGAAAGGGTAACAATGTTCAAGAAGTAATGTATCCACTACCTGATGAATGTAACTGTCATTTGTATGTACATAATGAGGCGTGCATATGAAGTTAGAACTTAGGTCTAAACACAAAATTCATTTATGTTTCATATAATTTATGTTTCATACCTTATAAACATATCCTGAAGATAATACACATTTAAAAATATTTTTTCCAGGGGCTGGGAGTTTGGCCTAGTGGTGGAGTGCTTGCCTAGCATGCATGAAGACCCAGGTTCAATTCCTTGGTACCACATACATAGAAAAAGCCAGAAGTGGTGCTGAGGCTCAAGTGGTAGAGCACTAGCCTTGAGAAAGTCCAAGAATAGTGCTCAGGCCCTGAGCTGAAGCCCAGAACCAGCAAAAATAAATAAATAAATAACTGAGTTAAAAAAATATTTTTTCCATTAGTTTCTTAAGGTTTAATTTTCTACTTGTGATGTCATGTCCACACCTCCCCAAATTCAGACTTTGAAATAACTAATTTCATATTAAGGATATCCAAATTATACATAAATTAGTCCACAAATGACTTCGGAAGTAGGTAGGCCTAAAAGTCTTACCTGCCCTTTCACTAAACGATAAAGGGCTAAAGTAGCTCCCAGGTGCTGAGCTTGCATGCCATCCTCTGTTAAGATTGTAGGACAAACAACTAGGACATCATCTTCAGACTTGACTACTTTTACCCTAAAAAAAAGTTAAATAAACAACATTTAAAAATTCCTGAGGCTGGATTAAAAAAACCCTTAATCTTAAATTTGAATTATTATTTTTTTTTGGCGGGGGGAGAGGGGGGGTTGGTTGTGGGTCTTGAACTCTGGGCCTGGTTGCTGTCCCTGAGCTCTTCAGCTCAAGACTAGTGCTCTACCACATTTAGTCACGGTTCCACTTCCAGTCCTGGTGGCTAATTGGAGATAAGTCTCACAGACTTTTTGTGCCTGAGCTGATTTTGAACCGCAATTCTCAGATCTCAGCCTCCTGAGTATCTAGGATTATAGGCATGAGCCACTGGTGCCCAGCTTTAAGTTTGCATTACTGAAAAATGTTCATAAAAGGTACTGCATTAGCTATATTTAGATTATTTGTGGAACTGGGACTAAAACTGGGACTTTGTAGCTCTACTACTTCAATTATGACTTCAGTCATTTTTTAGTTTTTTGTTTTTTTTTTTTTCAAATAGGGTCACATGTTGTTGCTGAGGTTGGTCTGGTATGATCCTCTCTTGTATGCCTCCCACACAGCTTGGATGACAGTCACATACCACTTTCTAGTTTAAGATGGAGTTTCACTAACTTTTTGCTCTAGACTTTTTGTTCTAGATTTGAACTTTAATCTTCCAGATCTCTGTTTCCAAAGTAGTTGGGATTATAGGCATGAACGTATATCTAGCTTAGATGACTTATATGCAACATGAACCAGAGATGTGGGACTATGCATTCCTACATGTTCATTTAATTAGTAAGAAACAGAATTTTTTTCTAAAAGTTCATCCAGTTAACCAGGAAAACATACCTACATTTCCAGTATCTACCTACTGCAATTTTTTCAAAGGAAGGGTTTGGACTCTTGGGAAGATTCTTCCTAACCCAATCAATCAGAAATTGTTTGGGAGATTTTCCAGTCCAGCTTCGAGTTGTATAGTCAAAATTTCTTACATCATGAGGTTCTTTCTTTTTATCTAAAACAGTAGACAAAGATTAGTTTTTAAAAAGTGGTCACACAGCAATATAAATTCTTTTGAATGATCAAAATCTTCCTTCTTTGGGGAACATCATTTTTTTGGGAAAAGAATGGATAAAGATGTTTTTTTTCCAGTTGTGGGACTTGAACTCTGGGCCTGGCCACTGATCTTGAGGTCAAGGCTATTGCCCTACCCCTTGAGCCACAGCGCCACTTCCAGTTTTCTGGTGGTTAATTGGCGATGAGTCTCACAGCGATCCTCAGATGATTACAGGCGAGAGCCACGGCACCCGGCCAGAAGTGTTCTTATAAATGTCATTCCATCAGAATGACATTTGGTAGATTTCCAATCATTAGTCATTGTAAACATATAAACCAGAAGTCTTATTGCTGTTTAACACAGCCACTGTTATCATCACCACTAGCTGTAAAGTACAGATACTTACTATTATCTAATAGGCTTCTATTGTTCATTTGCTATCATTCCTACCCTTCACCATAACCCTTTATATACTGTGATCACACCGGCCTTCAGACATTCCCCAGATACTCTTAATATGCCTGGCCTAATATAGTAGTAGTCACTATACTCCTGTGGCTAGTTAAATGTTTGTTCTCTCACCTACACTAACATTTTAGGTGTTCATCACTCTTATTTTGCTAGTCACTATCATTTTGGATGGACAGTGTAAATATAGAACATTTCCATTTGAGAAAGCTCTGCTGAAGAGTTGTGGTACAAACTTTCTTTCATTTTAGACTTGTAATATAGTGTCTCCTTTTTTTGGAGGTTCTTTTCATCAAGCTGTCATCAGGATAACATTCTAGTCATTTCTCAGATGTCAAGAGTTAAATATTAATAGGTGTTTCTAATCTAAACTAGGCCACCCTGATTGTCTTTTGTCAATGTTTTTTTTCCCCCCTGATAATCACAATTTTAAAATATACACTTGTTTATATATTTAAAACTACCATCCCTGGGCTAGGAGTCTGGCCTAGTGGTAGGGTGCTTGCCTAGCATGCACAAAGACCAGGGTTCGATTCCTCGGTACCACATACATAGAAAAAAAGCCGGAAATGGTGCTAAGGCTCAAGTGGTAGAGCTCTAGCCTTGAGAAAGTCCAAGGACAGTGCTCAGGCCCTGAGCTCAAGCCAAGGACTGGCAAAAAACAAAAAACAAACTACCATCCCGGAAGAAGGAATTGGGTTATTAATTAGTGTATGCATAGCACCTATTAGTTTACATAATAGAGATTCAAAACAAATGTTGTAAAGAATTATGTAGCTACAGTTTACAGATGGAAAGATAAAAGTGGGAAGCTCCAGTGGGGCAGAATGCAAAGGATCTCAGTGCCATAGTAAAGGTTTTGACTTGTTACTTATGTCAATAGACTTGGAGTCAATCGAAGTTTGAGTTTGAGCCTAAGCACTGAAAAAACAAAGACTCCCCCCTCCAACCAAAAGCAAAATAACAAGTTTGTAACAGGAAACTCACATTTAGATCCCTAGTACAGAAACACAGCTGGTACAAATTAGGAGAATGGGCTGCAGATGAGACTGAGGAATAGCACTTGTAATTGTGAATACTATGCAAATGAGTTATAGTTGCTCCTACTTAAAAAGAAAAGTGAGACTTCACTGCCATTTTAGGAAGTTTGCCAGAATGCAAAGGAATGAATTTTATGATACAACTTTGATATTTTGTTGTTAAGAAATTACACATTGACCACTTTTCCTTTATTTTACCTTTTTGTTCTTCAGTAACAGCAGATTTTTCAAATAAACTAAAGTTCAAAGCATTTTCCTCTTCTGTTGCTACAGGAGGCTTTTTCTTTTCATTTTGCTGATGTGAAATTTTGATGGCTGGATTGAATACTGGATGGTCTTCTAAAGTTTCCATTTCTGCCAAGGAAAAAATGTCTACTTTCATGCAATTGTATTTATGATTATTTTCCTTATTATTTTGCAAGTGGCTTAAAAAAACAGCCTTTCTGTCTGCTTCTCCTTGTAGTCAATTACTTGATAATTGCTACCAGGTAGCCTGTTAGCTATTAGGTAGCCGGAGACAATCTATTAGCTTTTCTTTTCTTTTTTCATATTTATGATTATTTTCCTTATTATTTTGCAAGTGGCTTAAAAACCAGCCTTTCTGCTTCTCCTTGTAGTCAATTATTTGATAATTGCTACCAGGTAGCTTGTTAGCTACTAGGTAGCTAGAGACAATCTATTAGCTTTTCTTTTCTTTTTTTGTCAGTCGTGGGGCTTGAACTCAGGGCCTGGGTGCTGTCTCTGAGCTCTTCAACTCAAGGCTAGTGCTCTACCACGTTGAACTATAGAGCCACTTCTGGTTTTCTATTGGTTAATTAGAGATAATAGTCTTATGGACTTTTATGCCCACGGTGACTTTGACCTGCAATCCTCAGATCTCAGCCTCCTGAGTAGCTAGGATTATAGGTGTGAGCCACTGACAACCAGCAATCCATTAGTTTTTAGAAGTAATTTATTTAATAGATGAAATAGGTCTGAGAAGAACATATTCATTAGGAATAAATACATATAAGATTGCATTTGTGTTGCTTTCTTGAAAGGAGATATTTTATGGTATAAATCTGTAGTTGGCAAGCTATGTTCTGCAGAAAAAAATCCCAGGCCCACTGCCTGTTTATGTATGGCTTGTGTGTTAAGATAGTTTCTACATTTTTCCAGTAATTGAAAAATTATAAAGAATACTTGGTGACATCTGAAAGTGACATGAAATGTATAGCTCAGTTTCCATAAATAGTTTGGCTAGAACATAGTCTTCATTTTGGTATTATCTATGGCTGCTTTTATGTTATAACAACAGAGTTGAGAAAAATGTGACAGATTGATCCATGAAATCTACTGAATTTACCATCATTTGCATCATTACAGAAAAGGCTGGACACTCCCATGTATAAACTGTTAGCAAAGAGCAGACATCTTTGTCTACCTGCGAATTTGAAAATCTTTACCTCTTTGAAATTTCCTTATTTTTTCTTGAGCTTCTTTTTGTCCTTGCTTGTTTTTTTCTAGTTTAAAGGCAGCCGCTTGCTCCTTTGCATCTAGAAGTTTTGCTGCAAGGTGCAAGTATCTTTCATTCTGTTCCCAATAAAACCATGAGGAAGAAATTAAAAAAAAAAAAAAGATTAGCTTGTTTGTGGTCAATATACTGTCATCAAAGGGCAATAAAAGAAATGGAAGACGTACATTTAAAAAAGGCATCTGAGAAAAATGTGTTTTATAAAGTTGGGTGCTAGTTACTCATGACTGCAATGCTAGCTCCTCAGATAAGTCGCTCACTCAAGTGAGCCTAAGCAGAAAAGTTGGGAACCTTATCACCAATTAACCACCAAAAAGCCAAAAGTGGAACTGCGGCTCAAGTGGTAGAGCCATATTGGCTGTGTACAGTGTTTACTTACTATGAACAAAGATGCCATTAACATTTACTAATGTTAGCATTGTTCTTAAGTAAATACCTATATGGGAAAGTGCTCATTTCGTAGGCACTGTTTCACTTTATGTGGATAAGCCCACAAGTCTTCCAGATTGGTACCGTTTTATAGCCTCATTAGCAATGTATGAATGTTCCAGTCAGTCCCCATCTCCATAGCACTTACTACCAATGTTCTAAAGTATGGCCACTTTATCAGATACGTATTGCACTGTAATTTTCATTCCTCTAAAGACCAGAAAAACCCTTTCTACATATCAACTGACCTTCCTCTGTTTTAAAAAAAGTCTCTCATGCAATTATGAACAGATATGTTATTAAATGTACATATTGCTTTCTTCTTACAGTTAGCTTTTATCATTGTACCAATTTGAATCCAAAGGCCCAGATTCTAAAAGGTTTAGTCATGGAGGACATGTGCTTGAAAACAACACTGGGATCCTTAATCCCTTCTGTGTGCCATGAGGTGAGCCATTCCTCCACTTCTGCTCCTATCATGGCATTCTGGCTCACCACTGCTTAGCTCCAAAATGATGGGGTCAATTGATCACGGATGGACTACTGCTTCTGAAGCCATGAACCAAAATAAAGATCTCCACGTTTTAAGTGGATTCTTTCAGACATTTTGCAGTAATAAAAACCTAACTCAGTAATCTGGCAGCGTTATTTTTTTTTGGGGGGGGATATTTTTATCTCATGATTTTTTTCCAGACTATGGACTTCCTTTATAAGAATGTGCTTTAGTCTATGTTTTATTACTTGAGGATTACATGCTTAAACTTGGGAGCAATGTAATTAATAGCTATAGAACAAGCATGTTGCTCAGTTTTTTTTTTTTTTTTTTGCCAGTTCTGGGCTTGAGCTCAGGGCCTGAGCACTGTCCTTGGACTTTCTTAAGGCTAGAGCTCTACCACTTGAGCCTCAGCACCACTTCCGGCTTTTTTGTATGTCTGTGGTACCAAGGAATCGAACCTAGGTCTTCGTGCATGCTAGGCAAGCACTTTAACCACTAGGCCAAACTCCCGGCCCCTGGTGTTCAGTTTTTTCATATTTTTTTTCCATCTTCACATTAATCCTGGAAGTACTTCTCTAATTTACATGAGAAACTGAGAGTTAGGCAAACATTTTTGCCTAATCATATGTAGTTAGGAGCATCATACACATTTCTACTCACAGGGTCAAATTTCTCTTCCTCTTCTAAACTGTTAGAGTTCTCACTTTTTTCTTTTTCATTTTGTTGTTCTGCATATTGTAAAATCCACTCTTTCATATTTACCTCTGTATTTTTTTCTTCCTTTATTGGCTAGAAAAAAGAAAAAATATCTGAAAAATTAAAGTTGGAAAAAGTATCAAAGCTATCAAGATCCTGCTTTTACCCTTTGTTCATTATAAAGAGAAACATAAAAGTCTCAAAATATTATTATTATTCAGCAAAGCACAAATGAGCTAAATACAGTATTCCTCTAAGAAGTCTAAACCTGCAAAATCCAAAGAATATGTTTATATAGAGTTAAAAGAGAATGAAAGAAGTATTTTTAAAACTAATGTTAAGCCAGGTACTGGTGGCTCATATTTGTAATCCTAGTTATTCAGGAGGCTGAGAGCTGAATATCAAGATTGGAAGCCACACCAGGTAAGAAAGTCTGTGAGACTATTATCTCCAACTGACTTCCAAAAAACCAGAAGTAGTGCTAGCCATAATCACAAAAGCTCAGGCTCTGATTTCAAGTCCCAGTAGGAGCAGAAACAAAACAAAATTAAAAAACAAAAAAACCAACAAAACTAACATTGTTCCTTAGAAAGTGGCTTTAAAAGGATGATGCCTTCATTGATTTTTGATAGTATGTAATGCCCTTAATCAACTACCCTTCTCAGTATTCATGTCCTCCTGTAATTTTATTCCAGAGATTAAAGGATTAGTCATGTGACTTACTTCAACTAATGGGATATTAGCAAATGTGTAAGCAGGGGCTTGATAAAATTTATACACTTTGCTCATCATCTTGAAATTCAGTGGATACTCCTTATCTGTGAGTTCTATAGAACTCAAAACACTCTCTTATACAGGGATTTAAGAAAAAATTTATCTGTACTGAACGTGGAGACTATTTTTTCTGTTTCATTATTTCTCAAACAGTATTATTTCATAAACTATATAGCATTCACATTATACCAGGGATTATAAGTAATAATTAATGTATATATAGTTATATTATACATAATCAATCCTATTGATTATATACTTATAGTATATACAGGATGTGCAGGAGTGCTATGCCAAATTTTCTGTCATTTAAGGGTGCTGAGTACTTGGAGGCTGTAGTATCCTCAGGGGTCCTACAGTCAATCCCTTACAAATCCTTTACAGATACTGAGGGTCAACTATGCTTGTTCTTGGAAGCCAAATGCTTAAAAGAAGCCTGACAGAGACCACCTGAGACACCCTATGTGAGGAAAGCCAGGAAAATCTTGTGGAGAGACCATATGCAGATAGGGGATGACTGGCTAGTCTCTAGCAGATTCAATAGCAATGAGAGTAAAGGAGCCAGCTTGGAAATTCTAGCCTCAAGCTAAGTCTGACCCAGACAATACAATTATTAAAAAAAAAAAAAATAAGAAAGAAAAAGCAGTTTCTCATCTTTTTTTTTTTGACAGTCCTGGGCCTGAGCTCAGGGCCTGAGCACTGTCCTTAGGTTTTCTCAAGGCTAGAGCTCTACGACTTGAGCCTCAGCACCATTTCTGGCTTTTCTCTATGTATAAGGTACTGAGGAATAGAACCTGGGTCTTCCTGCATGCTAGGCAAGCACTCTACCACTAGGCCAAACTCCCAGCTCCTATGTTTTTTGTTTGTTTTTGTCAGTCATGGGGCTTGAACTCTTCATTAGGTGCTGTCCCTGAGCTCTTCAGCTCAAAGTTACCTCCCTACCCTTTATGCCATAGCACCACTTCCTCTTTTGGTGTGGTCTGTTATGCAATAGAGAAGTGAGACAGATAGTGATTTAATTGTCTAACCAGTTATTTATTTATTTATTTATTTTTGCCAGTCCTGGGCTTGAGCTCAGGGCCTGAGCACTGTCCTCGGACTTTCTCAAGGCTAGAGCTCTACCACTTGAGCCTCAGCACCATTTCTGGCTTTTTTTCTATGTATGTGGTACCG
Source organism: Megascapheus bottae (assembly GCF_031878675.1). Taxonomy (NCBI): domain Eukaryota; kingdom Metazoa; phylum Chordata; class Mammalia; order Rodentia; family Geomyidae; genus Megascapheus; species Megascapheus bottae. Next base: position 55,402,733 of record NC_143512.1, on the reverse strand, counting down.
AGGAATCAAACCCGGGTTTTTGTGCATGCTAGGCAAGCACTCTACCACTAGGCCAAACTCCCGGTCCTCTAACCAGTTATTTTTAAGAAAAGTGATATACAATGATGTACAAATCTAATGCTCATACTCCCCCTCCCCCCCTTTTTTTGGTGGGTCATTGGGCTTGAACTCTGGGCTTGAGCTCTTTAGCTCAAGGCTACCAACCTACCCCAGAGTCACAGCCCCACTTCCTGTTTTCTAATGATTAATTAGAGATAAGAGTCTCATGGTCTTTAGTGTCCGGGCTGGCTTTGAACCTTGATCCTCAGATCTCAGCCCAAGTAGCTAGGATTACAGGTACAAGCCACCATGCCCGGCTTAATGTTCATACTCTTATGAGCTATCTGTGCCTCTTTCTGACTTCAGAAATTTTAAATGTTTAATTCTGTTTTTCTTTTTTTGTGTCAGTCTTGGAGCTTGAACTCAAAGCCTGGGCACTCTCCCTGGGCTTTTGTCCTCAAGGCTAATGCTCTACCACTTGATCCATAGCTCTGCTTCTGACTTTTTGGTAGTAAATTGGAGATAAGTCTCTCATAGACTTTCCTGCCTGGGCTTGGAACCTTAATTCTCAGATCTAAACCTCCTACGTGGTTAGTATTACAGGTATGAGCCACTGGTGCCGAGCTAAATGTTCTTTCTGAGATTCACGGTGTGTGTGTTGTTTGTCAGTCGTGGGACTTGAACTCTGGGCCTGGGTGTTGTCCCTGAGTTCTTCAGCTCAAGGCTACTGCCCTACCCCCTTGAGACATAATGCCAGTTCCAGTTTTCTGGTGATTAATTGGAGATAAGAGTGTACGGACTTTTTAGTGCCATGAACCTCACATCTCAGCCTCCTGAGTAACTAGGGTTACAGGCTTGAGCCACTGTGCTGGCTAGTTTCAAGCTTCTTACAGTCATGCCTCAACCTCTGGAGCTCTAGGATTACAGAAGTACAGCCTAAAAACTTAGTTTTACTACAATTACCTTTTTTTTAGGTTCATCTTCTTCCTTTTTTTTGGTTTTAGTTTGCAATGGAGGTGAAATAGTAGCTTGTGTTTGAGGAGACTGAAATTTTGGTCTACTTTTAGGTTGTTGCTCCTCAAATTCTTGACTGAATCCTTCAGGAAGTGCATCTTAAGATAAAACAAACTGTGTTGAAAATAAACATACACATGATACATAAAACATCAATATTTGTAAGGCATATACATAAACCAAAGCATAGAGAATTGAATTTGTTTCTACTTCTCATCTTCCAAGAAGAGAAATACTAGGATTAACTAGTTATGTCAAACTAAAAGGAGTAGGCCTTGACTAGATGATAGCTTACTTTTATGTGGCCATTGCTTTCACCTTTATGTTAGGCTCTCAAATTTTCTTTAAAAAGATCTTAATTTGACCGGGAGTTTGGCCTAGTGGTAGAGTGCTTGCCTTGTATGCACAAAGACCTAGGTTTGATTCCTTGGTATCACATACATAGAAAAAAAGCCGGAAGTGGTGCTGTGGCTCGAGTGGTAGAGCTCTAGCCTTGAGAAAGTCCAAGGACACTGCTCAGGCCCTGAGTTGAAGGCCTAGGACTGGCCAAAAAAAAAAAAAAAAAAAAGATCTTAATTTTTCCCACTCTATGGCTTTGTCATAGCACATCGAAGCATCCTTGATCAGTCACAGAAGCTACTAGCACTTTAGTTCTTGTCAAAGATGGCAATCATGCCCATCTACTTAAATACTTATCCAAGGACAGTCCTAATTTCTTAATTTCTAAACCAAAACCCAGGAGACACAGGCTAATATGTTGCAGACAAGCAAAGTCTGAAAATCTGCTGCATTGAGTATGCTATAAAAATAAACTGAAAAACACTAAAGAATACATATAGAGAGAAATATTTTTAAAATAAGTAATTATAACTGAAAGATTAAGTATAAAAGGTTGATACAGGGCCGGGAGTTTGGCCTAGTGGTTAAAGTGCTTGCCTAGCATGCATGAAGACCCGGGTTCGATTCCTCGGTACCACATACATAGAAAAAAGCCAGAAGTGGTGCTGAGGCTCAAGTGGTAGAGCTCTAGCCTTGAGAAAGTCCAAGGACAGTACTCAGGCCCTGAGCTCAAGCCCAGGACTGGCAAAAAAAAAAAAAAATAAATAAATAAATAATAAATAAATAAATAAATAAAAGGTTGATACAAATACTGAGAGTATTTTAAAGTTTTAGAGTGGGAAGGGATTTAATGAGTGCTGTTTACCATCTGAAAGATTCAAACACAGCCAGTCCAAAGCAGAGTGAAGGTCACCTCCATGCAAGAGTGTATTGGTCATAGCATCCTCAATGTCCTTTGTCTTAAATGAAAATGCTTGCAAAGCCATGTATAAATCCTGTGAAAGAGAAATGCAAAAAATTCACAACTGTCATTTTCTCTTTTATCTCAAATTTTATTCTCATTATTATAAATCAGAAACTGACAACAATTTTAAGAATAATACGATGGGGAACATGGCTCAAATGCAAGGGTGCCTGGTTAGCAAACTTAAGAGCCCTGGGTTCAAACTCTAGTCCTGACAAAAAGAAGAGAGAGAATTTAAGAAATCTTTTTTTGGAGGAAAGTTGTTAAGGAATTAGCTCAGTGGTACACTGCTTGCTTGCTTAGCACAAACAAGGCTTTGGGTTCCAACTCCAGCATCACAAATAATGGAAAAAAAAAAAACCAAACAACTAACCACTTTTACTTTTTTTTTTTTTTTGCCAGTCAGGTTTGAACGCAGGGCCTGGGCAATGACTTTGGACACCTTTTATTCAAGGCTAGCGCTCTGCCAATCGAGCCCCAGTGCCACTTCCAGCCTTTTCTGTGTATGTGGTATTGAGGAACTGAACCTGGAGCTTTGTGCATGTGAGGCGAGCACTCTATCACTAGGCTATGTTCCCTGCCATAACCACTTTCTTAATAGGCAAAGAATGTTTACAGTGTGGTACGATTGCTTTCATACAATTTTGTAAAACAAGTTTCACTTAACATTGTAACATAGACAACAAATCATTAGGAACTTCATCAGCACATATAGTTACATAATATGTCACTGGATAGGTATTTCATTATTTAGCCACATATTTTACTATTCAAACATTTGGGTATTTTTTCCCTTTTTATTATGGATTGGGCAGAAGTAGGTTCAAAACCAGTGTCTGTTTACTAATAATCTAAGCTAAAACTGGTAAACTTTTAAAGCCTTTAATTCTGCATTTGTAGGTTACAATGTCAGAGTAAGTAAAGTACCTGGCACAAAGTGTAACAAAGAACCGGACAGTATGATTTTGGGAATGTAGCCCCAGTTTTCTTACCATAATTTCAATGTATGCTTCCCATTCAGTACTATTCCTTTCCTTTTCTTATAGAGGGAAAGTATATGAGATGGCCTGAGCACTGTTCTTGGGCTTTCTCAAGGTTAGAACTCTACCAACTGAGCCACAGGACCACTTCTGGCTTTTTCTATATGTATGGTACCGAAGAATCGAACCCTGGTCTTCCTGCATGCTAGGCAAGCACTCTTACTACTAGGCCAAACTCCTGGCCTCCAAAGCTTATTTTTTTTTATTAAAGAATTTACTAACATTGATTTTTACATCATATTTCAATTTAAGAAGGGAATCTCTATATACAATCACTGGCACTTAGATTTTAGAACATAATCAAAATTAGGCTGAGGGTTTGTATGTCATAGATACATATTAATGTATGTAATAAAACATGTCCATAGAGTCATAAATTTTTATGTCTATGTAGTTGTGTTTATATTTCCAGTATCATGTCCATAGCATTGGGTACGCAAATATTGAGTCCTTGCTCTTGTTCTATTTGGATCTCATAGCCACATATTAAGGATACCATGTGCCTTTTGTTCCTTTGGTCTTGACTTGTCTCACTCAACATGATTCGCTCTAGATTCATCCATTTCCCTGTAAATACCATTATTTTATCTTGTCTGTTGGCTATGTAGAATTCCATTGTGTGTGTGTGTGTGTGTGTGTGTGTGTGTGTGTGTGTGTGTATATATATATCATATCACATTTTCTGTATCCATTCATCTGCAGTGGGGCATCTGGATTGTTTCCATCGCCTGGCTATTGTCAATAGTGCAGAGATAAACACAGCTGAGCAGGTGTCCTTATCATATCCTGGGTTATGATCAGGGTAGATGCCCAGAAGTGGTATGGCAGGATCGTAGGGAAGGTCAATTTTCAATTCTTTAAGAAACCTCCACACTGCTTTCCAGAGTGGCTGAACTAGTTTACAGCGGCGTAGTAGGGTTCCTTTTTCTCCACAACCCTGCCAGCAACTGTCATTGTCTGAGTTCAAAATCTTGGCCATTCTTGTTGGGGTAAGGTGGTATTTTAGGGTTGTTTTTATTTGTATTTCCTTTATGACCATGGATGATGAACATTTTCTCATATGCTTTTCTGCCTTTTTTTTTTTTGAATCTACCTTGTGAACCATGACTTTTTTTTTTTTTGCCTTTCTGCCATTTTAATCTCTTCTTTTGATAAGTCTCTCTTTAGTTCCCTTGTCTATTTAGTGAATGGCTTGTTGGGTTTGGGGGGGATTAGTTTCTTGAGTTTTCTGTAGATACTGGATATTAAGCATTTGTCTGATGTATTATTGGTAAATATCTTTTCCTAGTTGGTTGGCTGTCTCTCTACTTTTGTGGCTATGCCCAAAGCTTATTTTTATGTAGGTAGAGCTGTCATAAAAATGTCACTCTGGGCCAGGAGTTTGGCCTAGTGGTAGAGTGCTTGCCTAGCATGCATGAAGACCTGAGTTCGATTCCTCGGTACCACATACGTAGTAAAAAGCCAGAAGTGGTGCCGTGGCTCAAGTGGTAGAGCCCTAGCTTTGAGAAAATCCAGGGACAGTGCACAGGCCCTGAGCCCAAGCCCAGGACTAGAAAAAAAAAAAAATGTCACTCTAAGGTGGATGTGGTGGTATGTGTTTATAATGTCAGCACTAAGGAAGCTGAAGTGAAAGGGTGGGCTACATAGTAAGACTCTGGCCCAAAGGTAGAAGTAGAATGCTTCTTCAATGCCATGCTTAGAAGTATGGAACATACAGAAGGTTTGAAAAATACCTGTAACTTTTTGGCAGTAAGTCTTCCAGAAATCACTCCTTTGTCATTATTTTGTTTTTTATGTTCATTGATCACTCCAATAATTCTTTTCTCTAATTTGTTATTAATTACCACCTGTTGAGGCAAATAAAGGTTATACCAGTTAAAAGTTAAATTTCTAAAATAAGAGTCAGAAGTAAATCACATAGCAAATCATTCATGCCAATCAAGCTAAAAATTTCAGCTACAATCTGATGTAGTAATAATAAATACTTTTTTCTTTCTTTTTGAGATTATTATGAATTTCTACCACTTTAAAAACTGGGAATTGTGGCAAGGAACAAAAACTTTATTTTTTTTTGTCAGTCCTGGGGCTTGAACTCAGGGCATGGGTACTGTCTTTGGACACTTTGCTCAAGGCTAGCACTCTGCAACTTGAGCCACAGCACCACTTTCTGCTTTTTCAGTGTACATGGTACCTAGGAATCAAACCCGGGGCTTCATGCATGTTAGGCAAACACTCTACCACCAGGATAACACTCCTGCCCCCCAAAACTTTTTTTTTTGGGGGGGGGGGCTTGAACTGGGTCTGGGCATTGTCCCTAAGGTGAACAGCTCAAGGCTACAGCCCTATCCCTGGGCCTGGGTGCTGACCCAGAGCTCTTCAGCTCAAAATTACCATCATACCCTTGAGCCAAGCTCCACTTCCAGTTTTCTTGAGGTTAATTGGAGATAAGAGTTTCAGGTTCTTTTGTGCCCCGGCTGACTTTGAACCTTGATCCTCAGATCTCAGCTTCTTTGAGTAGCTAGGATTACAAGCATGAGCCACCGCACCCAGCTTCCAAAAACTTTTTACACCCTCTCACAATTTTTTTTTTTTGCCAGTCCTGGGGACTGAACTCAGTGCTTGAGCACTGTCCTTGGGCTTCCCTCAAGGTTAGTGCTCTACCACTTGAGCCATAGCACCAGTTGGCTTTTCTATATATATGGTACCGAGGAATTGAAGCCAGGTCTCCGTGCATACTAGTCAAGCAACTTACCACTAAGCCAAACTCCAGCCCGTAAAGTGATTTTTTTTGTTTTTGTTTTGTTGTTTTTGGTTGGTCGTGGTGCTTGAACTCTGGGCCTGGACACTGTCCTTGAGCTCTTCAGCTCAAGGCTACCACCCTACCCTTGAGCCACAGCCCCACTTCCTATACACTCTTGAATAACTCCTTACTGCCTCTTGAAGACAATTTCTCCAGACTTTGTCTTATGTCACCTTTGGGTTGCTAGGACACCCTAAATATACCGTATCAGAATCCTTGGGAACAGAATCTAGACAAGTGCCTTAACATAAACCAGCTCAAGCACAGAGCCTGACAGAATAAATGTTCCTCTAAGAAAGGGAGTATAAAAAATTAGAAGTAACAAAAAAAGCAAGCACACCCACCCACACCCCTCCTTCCTCACACCAGCACCAGGGTTGAATTCAAGGCTTCTTGCTTGCTTGACTGGTTTATTCAGTCAGCTGGTACTCTACCACTTTAGTTATGACTCCAGCCTTAGGTTACAAAACCTTCTGATGTATACATATTCTCCCCACTAGCCATTTATTTTCGGTTCCATTGATATATTAAACTCAGAAAATAAAATATCTACATACAAAAAAATATCTTCCCTTTATCACTTAGCTGAATGCCAAAAATATATTCAGGAATTCATTCTAATGAGGAAACATATATAAAAACAATATAACCCAGCATGGCAATACAGAAATGAAAGGGAAAGTTAGGATATTCTATGAAGAGAGGGAGAAAAGCATGCAGTTGCAAAATTATGTGGGATTTGGAAAAATAATGATTTTTCCACAAACTAAAGGTTTTCTTTTCTTTTTAAATGTAGTCTTGAAGACTGAACTCAGGGCCTTGTGCAGTCTAGGCAAGTTAAAGCTGTAACTCTGGCCTTGAGGTTTTAAAGTATTATTTATGTTTTTTAAATTATCTTCACGTGGTTGTACAAAGGGGTTCCAATTCAACATATCATTTATAAATGCATCTTGATCTTGCCATCATTTCTTCCCCATGTCTATCCTCTCTAGTTGTCTGGCAGAGGATGACTGTAGTCACCTGCCATCTCTTTCTTCTTCATCTTCCCTCCTCTTTACCATCATTCCCTGAACAAAACATGCTTCAGCTTCGTGGCTAACTATAAAGCCCTATGGTTTTGTAGAGGAGTTATAAAATAGCACCCAGCCCTAAAGGTTTTTTTTTTGTTGTTGTTTGTTTGTTTTGTGGGTCTTGGGGCTTAAACTCTGCCTGGGTGCTGTCCTGTCCTACCCCTTGAGCCAAGTCCTACTTTCCATTTTCTAGAGGTTAACTGGAGATAAGAGCCTCAGGTCCTTTTGTGCCTGGGTTGGCTTTGAACCCTGATCCTCAGATCTCAGCCTCCTGAGTAGCTAGGATTACAGGCGTGAGCCACTGCCAGGCTTCTAGCCTTAAAGTTTTAAGTAGAGAAGAGTAATAGAGAGAGACTAAGGAGAGTATTCTAAGTTAAATCTGAAAGGATGTATATACCATGCTTAGAAATAGGGGACTTATGTCAGGATTTACTTCTATTTAGCAAAGATTAACTTGAAAGATAGTACTTACACAAATTCTTCTTATATTTAAGGATACATGTTTTAAAAGGAAGCATTTCTGTTTACTTACTTTCAAAATAGATTTATCCAGATTTGCCGGACCGCCAGAATCACTTGAAGAATTAAAACTATAGATTTTTGGACCTGTATATAACAGATAACAAATAAGGCAACTTAATGATTAATATCCATTACACTATTTTATTTTTTCTCTAATGATGGCTAAATATTAAATATCTGACTTCAAGTCTTTTCCCCACTTTACCATATAACTCAATCTAGTTTTTAGCAATAATTCCTCCAAATTTTCAAAAATCACTTAGCCAGTTACTACTCATCTAGGTTAACCAGTTTCTTCTAGAATGCAAATACTTACATATCTATAAGTTAAATCTGTTTCTATTTTCCTATGTTTTAATCAGATGGTTTTCTTCCTGGCATTTAGCTGAGGTGAGATGAGAATACAGGTAATCCTGAAGAAAAAACACTCCTCTTCAAAAGTGGGTTGCTAAGTGAAGGGAGGCAGGAGTTACTATTATCCTTCTCCTTGAATTCAAGTCTAATTGCCATATTATAATTTCTTGGTACTGCTATAAAAGTATCCACAACTCTTTGATGGCTGTATGATAGCCACAATTTTGGAGATGAGAGAAGCTAAAACTCAGAGTTCTTCTAAGGGTTTAAGCAAGAATGTTTTATTCAGCTTCTACTGGTGCTGTTTACCTTGAGGTAGCATAACTCTAGTTTCTACCTCTTTCTTTCCATATTTTTCTTCCTATGTTTCAATCTTTGTGTCTTTTCTCTTGACACATGGACTTAGGGAAGATTTTTATCTCAATATCCTTAGTTGCATCTTAAAAGTCTCTAAATATTCTTTAAGGAATATTTTCCCCCTACTCATACCTAAACATGAACTTTAAGCATTGCTCATTATTATTTTAAAATTCAAAGACTTAGGCTGGGTAGGTACTGATTGAGAGGATAGAATTCATGATCAGCCATGGCAAAAACTATGTGAGATTCACATATCAAGCAGTAAGTCAGGCATGTGGTGGTCTGAGCCTTTGTTTCCAGTATGCATGGTTACTACCTAAGGTTGGCTGTAGGTTTAAAAAAATGTGAAATTCAGCCGTGGTGGCTCACGCCTGTAATCTGAACTACTCAGGAGGCTGAGATCTGAGGTTCAAAGCCAGCACATCACAAAAGGACCTGAGACTTTTATCTCCAATTAACCTCTAGAAAATGGGAAGTGGGGCTTGGCTCAAGGGTTAGGGTGGTAGCCTTGAGCGGAAGAGCTCAGGGACAGCACCCAGTTCCAGTTCAAGCCCCATGACCCACAAAACAAAACAAAACAAAATAAAAAAGTGAAATTCATGCCAGGCACTGTTGGCTCACTCTTAGCTACCCTAGGAAGCTAAGATGTGAGGATTGTGGGTCAAAATCAGCTGGAGCAGAAAAGTCTGTTAAGACTCATCTTCAACTAATCATTAAAAAGTCAGAAATGGGGCCGGGAGTTTGGCCTGGTAATAGAGTGCATGCCTAGCATGCACAAAGACCGAGGTTCGATTCCTCGGTACCACATACATAGAAAAAAGCTGGAAGTGGTGCTGTGGCTCAAGTATTAGAGCTCTAGCCTTGAGAAAAGACCAAGGACAGTGCTCAGGCCCTGAGTTCAAGCCCCTTGACTGGAAAAAAAAAGTCAGAAATGGAGCTGTGGTTCAAGCAGTAGAAGATTAGCCTTGAACAAAAAGGCAAGAACAGTGCTCAGGCCCCTGAATTCAAGCCCCAGTACTTTTGTACTTGCACACACACACCTGCACACAAAAGTGAAACTCTATCTGAAAAATAACTAAAGCAACGTAACTAGAGCAAAAATGGAGTGTGGGGAGACTGGCTCAGAAAGCATGAGACCCTCTGCTGAAATCCCAGTTAAAGAACATACATGCTTTAGAAGAAAACAAGTTCTTATGAATATAACTACCTGAAAGTATTTAGTTTTCTTTTACATTTGGGCATTCTGAGCAAGGATGATTTGTGGCTCCCTAAATTACTGCCACGCTAGGCAGCTAGACGCTAGGCGGTCTATTAATAATCTATTACAAAATAAATTCTAATATAGCATGGTTAGTTTCTGTGTATCTTCCAGTTACATGCCTTAATTCCAGTAATTGCTGTCATAAATTCGTGTCAGAAGTCACTGAGGAGAACACATATTCCTGGGTGTCTCTTAAGGTATAGTAAACTCATTCCCAAACATAGCACACTTTATCAAAGCTTTGAAGGTGCCCCTAAGCAAATCTAGCCTAACTGTAATCCCTTTAAAGAAGTACAGTTCATTACCAAGCACACACAACCAATAGTCAAGGATACATACTTGAGAAAGGATAACATTTTAAGGCTGAAACAAAGAAGAAAAGAATATGTATGTGTATCAGGAAGTCTGAAAAATTCTGCCAGTAAAAGACAAAAGGAAAGTAAAAAAGATGCTGATCCATAGTAAAACACACTAGAGCAAGGATAAATTGTATGGATTTCTAACTATAAGTATAATAACTCTGAAGTTTAAATGTTACAACAAATTTCAGGGCAAACGTATTATGTACTTCCAGGTAAAGGTTTCTCAGTGACTGCCCATTTTTTCAGTCTCATGTCTTTTACTCCTTTGGCAATGCTTGTATTCTAAGAATTCCTCAAAAGCCTCAACCTATTTCTAAACTCAGTCTCCACAAAGTTATTACTTCTTCCTGAACATTATTTCCACTGTGCTTACAGAGGAAGCTCTATCTTACCTTTTCGGAGACAATTCATGATTTCCATTCTTACTCCTCCCTACTAAACACCAGGCTTTTCTTTGTGGTAATTATAAAGTTGTTAGGCTTGTCCAAACCTAACGAAAGTAACATGTCTACTTGTGCAATTAGTTAATGCCTACCTCCTGATATTAGACTGGAAAACTGGAGAGATGACATGTCTGTTTCATTTATCTTATCATCACACCAGCTACATGGTCAGTATTTGTAGACACACATTCATACTTAGCAAATATTTGTGGACAAATAAAAAGAACAAAACATTACGATTTTCATCTTTTGCAGTCAGCCATCAGGGTGGCTTGCTGATCTGCAGCCTGTCCAAAGTTATCAAGCCAATTTGCAGAGTCAAAGGAAATGGCAAGGCTGCGAAGAAGAGCCCCGGTCATTTTACACTGACGTCCAGGGAGTAAAGTGCAGCCATTCTTATTTGGTGTTCATGTTTTCATAACACGTGAAGATACTACATAGATGCTAAAAATGATAGAGAACGAATAAAAACAGAGCTGACAGCAGGACGTCGGAACTCCACTGCCATTTGCTTCCCCAGCTCTCTGAGAATGGCTGAGGATGGATCACTGGGGAAACAGCAGCAAGACAAATATTTTGTTCTTGGAAGAGGATGGAGGGTGAGCTACAGGGGAGACCTCGGGCTGCGACAGGGCTACAGACAGAAGCTCGGAGGCCTCAATGTGGATTGATATGGAGGCCACCCCTTGGGAGCCTGGCAGCCCTGGGTGTGGGGGAGACAAATGGTAATGCCGACTGCTCGGGTTTGGAGACTTCGGAACACCGGACATGGCGGTCAGAACTGGGCGAGGCCCTCGTACCTTGCTTGACGCGGGTCTCCCGGGTGCCGGAGGCGGCGGCGGGGGGCGGCCTGGCCACAGGCTTCTTGCTTTGGATTTCCGCAGAAGCTCCGGCCTCAGCAGATTTGGCTCTGGAAGCAGACACGGCGGCCCGCACCGCCGCGGCTCCCGGAGCTTTGTGCTTCTTGTTTTTGCCGCCCATGCTGCAGATTCTTTGGGCAGTGGAGTCGGACCTATATGGCAGCAGACGGGAAAGCTCTTGCCAGCCGGCTCCCACGGCGCCACCCAGCGCTCTCCATCCGGGTTCCGCAGGCTGTGGTGAAAGCAGCCTCTGGATTGGTCGGATTCAATAGGACCCGCCTCCTCACCGGAACCTCGTGCGTGTGTCTAGTGACGTTAGTACTCACGCCAGGCAAAAAGCAGGCGGGATTAAAGTGCCTGACGGCCAGGCGGTTCGACTACTTTTGTCTCTTACGGGGCACCGTTGAGCCGCCGTTTGACGTCACTGCCGGTGTAGTCGCGGGCGGGAGAGGGACCCGGTGGCTCAGCTCCGGAAGATGGCGGACGCTTTCGGAGACGAGCTGTTCAGCGTGTTCGAGGACGACGCGACTCCGGCAGCAGGAAGCAAAAAAGACAAAGAAAAAGAGAAGGGGAAATGGAAGGGACTGCCAGTGTCTGCCGACAAGGCCGGGTAAGGAAGATGTCCAAAATGGGCTTTTTTCTCTCCCTCTTAGAGAAGGGAAGCTGTGGGTAGGAAGGGCACCGAAAAGATTCCCTGACGTGGAGTCGGGCGGTGAAGAGTTAGCGGAGAGAATTGGAGACAGAGCAAGAACGGTGGTTTGAGGAAACCCGGCCTGGTTCCCCCGCACCCCCCGGCGCCCCGGCTCCCCCGGCCGCTGGATTCCCGCCACCCCGTTTTCTCGGGCCCAGGTCGTCGACAGCCCCTCTTTTAGCCGCGCAGACAGTCAAGGTTTTTCTGCACAACCAGCCCAGTGCCTCTAGTAAAACTAAAGGCTAGAGGGGTAAACGGCGAAGAAGTTCAGAAAAAAAAGACATGGATCGGCCCGAGAGTAGTTCTTTCGCACATAGCAGCCTACGGAAGGGAATTGGTCCCCACGCTGTAGGGTTTGTTTTGTCTGAAGACTGGGTCTGGCGCAGTGCCGGAACTGGCCTTGAACTCGCAGTCTTCTGTCTTGGCCTTCCTAATGCTCCGATTATAGGCATGCACGGCTAAGCTCATTTTTCCTTTCTCTTATAAAAAGAATATTCAGTACCAAGACATGTGAAAGGGTATAAATGTATGTGAATTAATGCACCTTTTATCTGGCAAATATCATGAAACCCTTTTATTAATTACAATAAAAAATTAAAAAAAATATTCATTAGTACTTGCCAGTAGGTTGTGAAGATTGAGACGGCAGGCTTAAAGTACCTGACAATGCCCAGTACTTAAAATCAAATTAATGCAAGCTATGACAATGGGTATATAGAGAATACATTTTGTGGGGTTGGTTGTGGGACTTGAACTCAGGGCCTGGGCACTGCCCCTGAGCTTTTTTGTGTGTGTGGGGGGGGGTCATGGGGCTTGAACTCGGCCTGGGCGTTGTCCTTGAGCTCTTCAGCTCAAGGCTACCGCTCTACCCTTGAACCATGCCTCACTTCCCGTTTTCTAGGGGTTAATTGGAGATAAGAGTCTCAGGTCCTTTTGTGCCTGGGCTGGCTTTGAACCTTGATCATCAGATCTCAGCCTCCTGAGTAGCTGGGATTACTGGTGTGAGCCACCCGCACCCAGCTGCTTTTTTTTTTTTTTTTTTTAATCAGAGCTAGCGGCTCTACCACTTTAAGCCACATCTCCACTCCTGATTTTGGGCTCCACTTCTAGTTTTTAGGTAGTTGATTGTAGATAGCCCCAAGGTCTACCCTGCTGTGTTTGAACCAATATCCTCAGATCTCAGTCTCCTGAGTAGATACGATTGTAGGAATGAGCCAACAGCATCTGACACAATACATTTTAAGTTGCTAAAACAGTTTATAAAACGGTATATGGTGGAATTAGGAAAAACCTATTATGAAGTAGATACAAAGATTCGTCATCAATCACAACTTATTCTAGGCCTGGAAGAGACCTAATAGGTGAAGGAATTAATTAGGGCGTGATTTTGCCGTCAAGTAATTTTCTGTCTAGATAAGGAAAAATGGAATACTTTTTTTCGGTTGTGAGGCTTGAACTCTGGGCCTGAGCTCTTCAACCCAAGGCTGTTGCTCTACCACTTGAGCCACAGCACCACTTCCGGTTTTCTGGTGGTTAATTGGAGATGAGAGTCTCACCGATCCGTGCTTTGAACCATGATCCTCAGTTCTCAGCCTCCTGAGTAGCTAGAATTACAGGTATGAGCACCAGCACCCAACTGGAATAACATTATAGTCTTATAGTATAACATAAAGGCGCTATAGTATATGTTCATAGGTGATGAGCATGAGTGATATATACAATTCAGTGCAGTAAATATTTAGGAAAGGAGATAACTGATATTTGGGGAGTCTTAGATACAAAAGGATATTCTAGATTGAGGACATGGTAAGTTAATATTGCCAATATACATGTATTCATTCGTACATACATACACACACATATATATAGTATACTATATATTATGTTGTAATATATATGTATATATATGTATGTATATATAAAAGAAGACTAGTAGGGATGGAGCAGGTTTGTAAGAGATTACGTTGGTTTTAAATTATATGGAGTCTTGAATAGCAAGCAGGAAGTATTTCTATTATTTTGTTGTGACAGAAGAATCTTAATCCAAGAGGTTATGGTTGTTGGAAGGAAAAGATGGACATTTTGCCAAGGAAACAATATGGAAAGTAAATCAGAATACACAGATTCTTCAATTTCTATGTAAGTGAGAATAAATAGGGAAGTTTAGAGGTTTATCTCCAGTTAGCCACCAAAAAGCTGGAAGTGGAACTGGTGGTAGAGCAAAAAAGTCAAAGTCCCAAGCCCTGGGACTGGCAAAAAAAAAACAACCCAACCCGAAAACAAAAAACTTCAATATGAAAAAGCTGTTAAAGCATATAGATTAATATTGCTTCATGTTAGTCTTTTTTTTTTTTTTTTTTTTTGGCAGTTGTGGGGCTTGAACTCTAGGCCTAGGCACCGTCCCTGAGCTCTTCAGCTCATTACCACTCTACCCCTTGAGCCACAGTGCTACTTCTGGTTTTCTGATGGTAACTGGAGATAAGAGTCTGACTGAAAAGTCTGGGCTGGCTGGCTTTCAACTACAATCCTCAGATCTCAGCCTCCTGAGTAGCTAGGATTATGAACTGAGTTATCGCGCCCAGCTTTTTTCTTCTATGTTTTTTAAAGAAAGTTAAAAAAAATTGCCAGCCACTAGTGGCTCATGCCTATAATCCTAGCTACTCAGGAGGCTGAGATCTGAGGATCGTGGTTCAAAGCCAGCCCTGGCACTATAAAAAGTCCAAGAGACTCTTATCTCCAATTAATCACCAGAAAACTAGAAGTGATACAGTGACTCAAGGGGTAGGGAGGTAGCTTTGAGTTGAAAAGCTCAGGGACAACGCCCAGGCCCAGAGTTCAAGTCCCACAATCCACCCCCCCTCCAAAAAAAAAGATACAAGAAAAGGAATAATTTAGAAATCTCTTTTCCCCCCAGAAAATGAGTGTCACAATAACGTTAGGACTTTGTGTGTCTGTTGTATAAATGATATTTTAGTATGCCTACCTTTTTTTTGTTGATTGGTTGCATGTGCTTTGATGATGTGTCGCTTAATAAGTAATTTTTTGGGCCGGGAGTTTGGCTTAGTGGGAGAGTGCTTGCCTAGCATGCACGAAGACCTGGGTTCAATTCCTTGGCACCACATACATAGAAAAAAGCTGGAAGTGGTGCTGTGGTTCAAGGGTAGAGCTCTAGCCTTGAGGAAAGTCCAAGGACAGTGTTCAAGCCCCACAACTGGCAAAAAAAAAAAGTGATTTATTGAATGTACTTATCAGAAATGTTATTTTGATACCCAGCTTGAGGCTTATGCCTGTATGGAAGGCAGTGCTTTTTATTATCATTCATGTCCAACTCAAGCCAAAAATAAAATAAAATAAAAACAAATTGAAACTCTTATCTCCATCAGTAAATCATGTGTGTCCATGGCAAACATATAAGTTTCTACCTGAAAAATAAACCTAAGGGATGGGAGGGAGTGTGGCTCAAGTGGTTTGAGCACTAGATGTCAACTTTGATATCCTGAGGATTACGCTGTAATAATTTTGCTGCCATTTTAAAGAGAATATTTTTTTTTCCCAGGTTGTGGGGCTTGAAGTCTGGGCCTGGGTGCTGTCCCTGAACTCTTAAGCTCAAGGGCTAGCACTCTACCCCTTGAGCCACAGTGCAACTTCCAAGAGAATAAATATTTAAAGTTTTAATATCTACCATGGGAAAATATTAATTTATATAGTATAACAACAAAATTCTTTAGAGCCCTTCCTAACTTTTAAGACTAAGAAAGGATTGTAAAATCAAAAAGTGAGAGCCACCAACCTGGTAGCATCCAGTTTATACTTCCCTGATAATTATGCTGAGCTATTTTAATGTGCTGTATTTTTATCTTTCCTTTTTTTTGCTTGTGTGTACACACTATCTCTTTAACTTTTTCACTCAAGGCTGTCACACTGCCACTTGAGCCACGTCTCCACTTTGTCTTTTTGTTGCTTTATTGGAGATTAAGAGTTGCACAGACTTTTTTGCCCTTGCTGGCTTCAAAATGTGATTCTCAGATCCTAATCTCCTGAGTAGTTAAGATTATGAGTGTGAGCCAGAGGCCACTAACTTAATGGTGCACTAGTCTTGGGGTTTGAACTCAATTCTCTTGGGTGTTGTCACTGAGCATTTGTGCTTGCGGCTGGCAAGCTACAGTTCTACTTCCGGCTTTTTGGTGTTTAATTGGAGATGTCTTATATATTTTTCTGCCTGGGCTGGCCTTGAACCTTGATCCTCTGATTGCAATCTCTGTGTAGCTAGTATTTCAGGTATAAGCTACTGAACTTTTTTGTTGTTGTTTTGTTTTTGTTTTTCTGTTTGTTTGTTTTTTGGCCAGTCCTGGGTCTTGAGCTCAGGGCCTGAGCATTGTCCTTGGACTTTCTCAAGGCTAGAACTCTAACACTTAAGCCTCAGCACCACTTCTGGCTTTTTTCTATGCATGTGGTACCGAGGAATTGAACCTGGGTCTTTGTGCATGCTAGGCAAGCACTCTACCACTAGGCCAAACTCCCGGCCCCAAGCTACTGAACTTTTATATTTCAGTTAACGGTTCCTGAAGCTGATTTTCTCATTTTATCTTCTAAAGTGTTTTTGTTGTTGTTTCTGTTTTCTTTTTGCCTTTAAGGGTCAGATATAAAATGTACATGGAGTGGGTTTTGTGGTATTCCCTACGGATATGCAATCTTCTAAACACCATTTATTGTCATTACTTTCTTAATTAAATCAAACCAAAATAAGTTTTTCCTCTCAAATAGTGATATTGTGTAAAACATTCATTGTTTCTATATATGAAGTATTCTGAACATCAGCTAGTTCTAATTTTTAACATTTATCTGTTTGAAACATAATTTTGTTTTGCTAATGGTATAGATAATATATATACAACAATATTTTATACTCAAGAACTGTTAATGCAGAATTTATTCTAATCTAAGTTGTATACTTTGTAGGAAACGTTTTGATGTCAAATCACAACCGGAGTCAACTAATAGTGGAAAAAACAAGAGAGATGCAGATTTTGAAGGTACTGAAGAACTTATTTTTGGAAAGAAGCCCAGGATAGAAGAGTCAATAACTGATGACTTAAGGTAATAATTCCATACTAATAAATGTTAGTAACTTAATTTTTTGGTTGTATAAAGTTGCTGTTTTTGATTTTTTTTTTTTTTTTTTTTTTTTTTTTTTTTTTTTTTTGCCATTTCTGGGGCTTGACCTCAGGGCCTAGGCACTGTCCTTGAGCTTTCTCAAGGCTACTGCTTTTACCATTTAAGCCACAGCACCATTTCTGCCTTTTTCTGTGTGTGGTATGAAAGGATCGAAACCAGGGCTTCATGCATGCTAGATAAGCACCCTACCAGTATACCACACTCCTTGCCCCCAGTTTATGAAATTTTATACAAGTTAGTATAATAGTATTTGCTAAGTTAGAGAAATGAAGATAGATAAATATTCTTTACATGTGTATTCATACAGTCATATAAATAGGGGGTGTCTGTGTTTGGACAAATAGAAGACAATACAGAAATGACTTATCTTTTGATAATTTAGAATCTGTTAGAAAAAAATTTTGAAGCCTACTTAAGAAAATAGAAAATATATATTTCCTTTCTTTGTAAATGTCAGAAGATGATCTCTGAGGGGCTGGGAGGATAGCCTAGTGGTAGACTGCTTGACTAGTATACACAAAGTCCTGGGTTCAATTCCTGGGTAACACATACACAGGAAAAGCCAAAAGTGGTGTTGTGGCTCAAGTGGCAGAGCATTAGCCTTGAGCAAAAAAAAAAACATGTCCAAGGACAGTGCACAGGCCCTGAGTTCAAGCCCCAGCATTGACAAACAACAACAACAAAAAAGGCCAGGTGCCATAGCTCAAGCCTGTAATCCTAGCTACTCAGAAGGCTGAGATCCCAGAGCCTCGAGGTTCACAGCCAGCCCGGGCAATTTAAAAAAAAAAAAAAGTCTGCAAGGCAGTTATATCCAGTTTATCACTAGAAAATGGGAAGTGGGCTGTGGCTCCTGGGGTAGGGTGGTAGCCTTGAGCTGAAGAACTCAGGGACAACACCCAGGCCCCAAGTTCAAGCCCCAGGGAAAAAAAAAACAAAATAAAAAGGAAAAAAAAAACAGATGATCTCTGAAAAAATAGAATAAAAGGAGAGAATAAGACTGACCCAGGGAAGAAGTAAGTGGCAAGGAACATCAGAGTTTGGTCTGCTGGTAAAGTGCTTGCCTAGCATGAACGAAGACCTGGGTTCAATTCCTCGGTACCACATACATAGAAAAAAAGCCTGAAATGGCACTGTGGCTCAAGTAGAAGAGCTCTAGCCTTGAGAAAGTCCGAGGACAGTATTCAGGCCCTGAACTCAAGCCCAGGACTGGCAAAAAAAATTAAATTAAAAAAAGTAAAAAAAAAATAAAGAAAGAAATAAGCAACATACCTATTTAAAAAAAAAACTTTATGTAGTTGTACAGAGGGGTTTCAGTTTAACAAAAAAGTTTATAAGTACCATACACACCTTGATCAATGTCATCCCTTCCATTGTTCTCATCTTTCCCAACTCAATATATTGCATAGAAATAGAAATGTGTGTCATTTTAATATATTATTTATAGTTTGGCAGACTTGATGCCTCGTGTCAAGGTACAGTCAGTTGAAACTGTTGAAGGATGCACACATGAGGTAAGCATAGACATGGTACATTTAGTTTAGGATTGTAAGTGAAATTTTCCTTGTAATGTCTGTGATAATCGTTAAGCAACTTAACCTTGAAAGCTTTGGAAACAACTAGTAATTTCTGTGAGAGTACACATAAGTCTAGGTTCTGATGCTGGCCTAACCTTTTCCTATCTACAACCTGTAAATTTCCTAACCTCTTTCAACATTGTCTTTTTAATTTGTAAAATTAAAATAATGAGATTTACCTCATGGGATGGCTGTAAAAATTCAAGCTAGGTAAAGCCCTTATTACAGAATGGATTGTTGGTATATGCTTAATGTCTCATACTTCCAAAGTTAATTACCAATGACATTTTTATAGTTCATATACTATTTCATGTGTTACTCATAATTCAAAAATTGCAGTTTTTTGTTCTGCACAGTTGATGGTCACTGGTGACTTATAGTATCTAGTGATGACTTATAGTAATGGTATCTTATTCTTACAAGACTAAGAATTCTTATTGTTTTAGAAATAAGAATGTATGTATACTAGGAACATAATGGAACTAAAACACTATTTCCATCTGCTAAGCCTTCCATCATTACAATCAAAACTATACAAGATGCTATTATATATAACTAAACATTTTTAACTAGTCTCTTGGATAAGACAAGCAATTTAAAATTAAATAGATGTTGATTTAAAACCTTATCTGTTAGTTTTCTGCTAAAAGTCCTTTATATTTCTGTAGAAATATATTTTACCAGGTATAATGTCCATTTGATCATTTATTCAACGCTTATTTTAGACCCTGTTCTATGTTCTGGGCTTAGAAAAGAAAGAAGGAAAATGTTATAGACCTACTCTAAAGTTGTCAAAAGCTATTTCTTTTTTTTTCATATTTTTTATTGTAATTAATAGAAGGGTTACATTATATTCAGCAGATAGAGGGTGCATTACTTCACATACACTGATATCCTTTCTCATGTCTTGGTCCCCATTTCCCTCCTATACCCCCACCCCTCATCAATATGAGATAGCCAAGGGAGAGCAAAAGAGATGAGAGATATCATAGTACATTAAGGACAACAGTCACTCATTATATGGCTTTTGTTTCTATGTCCTGGAGGTCCTTTCTTTTAGCGTCATTCTATATGACCTTATGTATCTAGGTTTTCTTCTATTGTAAATCTCTTGTTAGGAGAACCCAAGGTTTCTACTGATTAAGTCAAAGGAGGGAAACCATTGAGCCTATGTTCCTTTGAGTCTGGCTTCCTTCACTTAATATGATTTTTTCTAAGTCTTTCCATTTCCTTACAAATGGGGCGATATCGTTCTTTCTGACAGCAGCATAGAATTCCATTGTGTAAAAATACCACATCTTGTTGATCCACTCATCAACTGAGGGACATCTGGATTGGTTCCATAACTTTGCTGTGGTAAATAGTGCTGCAATGAACATGGTTGTGCTGGTGGATTTAGTATGTCCTTGTTTCTGGACAGTTGGGTAAATGCCAAGTAGTGGAATTGCTGGGTCATAGGGGAGTTCTATGTTTAGTCTTTTGAGGAACTGCCATGCTGCTTTCCATAGTGGTTGAACGAGTTTGCACTCCCACCAACAGTGTAGTAGTGTTCCCTCCTGGCCGCATCCCCTCCCAGCATCTGTTGTTATTAGATTTCTTAATCATGGCCATGGAGTGAGGTGGAATCTTAGAGTTGTTTTGATTTGCATTTCTTTTATGGCCAGAGATGTCGAGCATTTCTTCATGTGTCCGTAGGCCATTCTTATTCTTCAAAGAAGACTCTCTTTAAGTCTTCGGCCCATCTTTTAATGGGATGTTTATTTCTTTGGAGATTAGTTTTGGAGTGATTCAATTGTCAAAAGCTGTTTCTGTACTCCATAATTATCTTTAACCCTGCCCAAAATGTGCCTCTTTAATTTTCTCATAGATGCACAAATACAATTTTTTGTTCTTATTGCTGCTGTCTAATCCTAGAGCTGTGTCTTAAACTCAAGGCCTTGTGCTCTCACTGAGCTTCATAGCTGGCACTCTGTTACTTTGAGCCACATCTCCACGTATAACTTTTTGCTGGTGAATTAGAGATAAGACTTGGATTTGTTTGCCTGGGGTGGCTCTGAACAGCAATCCTCAGCCTCCTGAGTTGCTATAATTATAGGCATTAGCCATAATGTTTTTACTAGTTTCTTAGAATCAGAATACTGATAAAAAGGACTTCTGTTCCCCAGAAGTGTTAGTTTACTCTCAAAAGCTTAGTTTTCAAAATAGAAACTACCAAACTCTTAACTGTTAGTTCTGCTTTTAGATTCCATTTAAAGATCACATATCTTCTGATGTGTATATTTTTATTATCCATTAAGTTCCATGAATTTATTATTTCCCTTTTTATTGTTTTTTTTTTCTTTTTTTGTCAGTACAGGGACTTGAACACAGATCTTCATGCTTTAGCTTGGTCTTTTTACTCACTGCTAGTACTCTACCTATTGAACCATGCTCTACCTCCAGCTTTTTATTTGGAGACAATAGTCTTTGTGGATTTGTCTTCTAAGCAGGCACTGAACCTCAATTCTCAGATCTCAACATTCTCTGAATAGCTAGATTATAGACATGAACCACCAGCACCTGTTTTTTTTGTTAGTTTGTTTTTGGTGTGTGTGTGTGTGTGTGTGTGTGTGTGTGTGTGTGTGTGTGTGTTGTTTTGTTTTTTCCATTTTTGAGAAAATCTCACTAGATAATCCAGGCTGGTTTTGAACTTTATGTCCTCCTGCGTTAACCTCCTGAGTGCTTGTGTATACTACCATGCCTGATTGCACAGAAGGATAAAGATTTGAACTCAAGGGCTCATATCTGGCCATAGGGCCAGTCTCAGACCAGGATTTGCCTTTCTATGCTTTTCATGTAGTGGGATTACAGAAATGTTTCTCCATGCCCAGCTTGTTTGTTTATATGGGGCCTCTAACTTTTTGCTTGAGATGACTTCCAAGTTCTCCCATTCTCTGTGTCCTAAGTAGCTGGTGTTACCAGCAAAGGCCATTGTGCCCACTCTCACCTTTATTGTGGTTATTGTTGTGGTAGTTTTGGAGTTTGAACTGGGTCTTGTGCTCACTTGGGTTTGCTTGCTCATTGGTGACTCCACCAGTTGAGCTACCCACCTCCAGCCCATGTTTTTCTGGTTGTTTTGGAGATGAGGTGTATCATGGACTTCTTTAGCTGGGCTGCTTCAAATGTTGATTTTCCAGATCTCAGTCATTTGATTGTTAGGATTATAGGTGTGACCCACTGATGCCACTGGTATAATAATATGAATTAATTTGTTTTTAATACTGAGAATAGTAATCACATTTAGTATTTGTTAAGGCTTTTCCTTTAGAAAGTATTCATAAAGTTCCCTTGAGAGCTGTGCATTTTGATTTGTTAGATTCCTATTTAATATAGAAACATTGCTTGTTTTTATTTTTTAGTCTTAGGAATTTTGTTCATTGTGAATTCTAGAGCTTTGTATTTATTGGAAAATTAATTTCTCCTTCCAGGGAGTAGTTGATTAAAACAGTTTTATTCCGTACCATTTTCTTTCATGTCGTGACACCCCCATTTTATTTCTATTCAGCTTTTGTGAACTGATAGACTATTTGAAAGAAGAATCATCAGAATTAACTTCCATACTTCTGGATGAAGATGTTTCCTACCTTTGTAATTTTTGCTGTGTGTGTTATATTTTCCTAATCAAGTTAATACATTAATTAGGTATGGAAAAGTAATAAACATAGGTTCTAGACCTTAATAAACAGAGTCTTCAGGGATTACATTACTTTTAGATGGATACCATTAGAGGTATTTCTGAATGCTGTAACTGTAAATTTTTGTTAATAAAGGCAGCTATTTAATTTTATAGTGATTAGGACTACCAGAAACATTCTAGCTTGTCACTCTTTCAAGCTATCATTGATTTTGAAGTGTAAATGTCAGCTCCTCATGACTTTTTTTTCTTACTTGGACATAGGTTGCTCTGCCTGCAGATGAGGATTATTTACCACTGAAACCACGAGTTGGAAAAGCAGCAAAGGTCTGTGTTTTGAACAGTATATTTTGTAAAGTTTTGTAAGCATTTTTCCTTAAACATCATTTAAAAAAATTCAACTGTGAGTTTTAAGTTTCTTTGTGTGTACATTTCCTAAAGAACCCAAATACAAAATCTAGTGAGAGATGAATCAGTAAATAATCACGCTTAAAACCAAGCACCATGCGATAAAATTTTAAGATATTTGAAGACAAGTTCTATAGCTTTATGCATTCAACAGGCTTCTGGTTGTACACTGTGCTTTGCTCTGATTTGTTTATTGTTGAACTGAGCCTTACTATGTTGAGGCTGACCTCAAATTGACGAAACATACTCCTGTCCCCCTTGTCTGGGTGTGCATTGCCAAGCCTGGCTTCACTTTGTTTTTACTAGATAGATTTTGAATTCCTGATAGTTGTTTAGAGATTAAAAGATTTATGTAGCAAAGAATAAGTATGAGCTCTTGAAGTCTGACAAATATATTACTCTGCCTCAGCTGAATAATGCTGTGTGCATTTCATTTTTTAGAGCCTCACAGTTACTATCTGTGAAAGGCAAATAATACATACTAGATACTTTACTGGTAATAGATACTGTGGACGTTATTAATGACCATTCTGTTTATTAATTCATAATTGAAAAATTAAAGAGATTCCATGCTTCATTTCTATTCTGCTTCTGTCAAAAGATGTATTTCACGGGCCGTGGTTTTGCCTAGTGCTAGAGTGCTTGCCTAGCATGCACTAAGACCCAGGATCAATTCCTCAGTACCACATACGCAGAAAAGGCTGAAATGGTTCTGTCTGAAGTGGTAGAGCTCTGGCCTTGAGAAAGCCCAAGTATAGTGCTTAGGCCCTGAGTCGAGGCCCAGGACTGGCAAAAAAAAAAAAAAAAAAAAAAAAAGTGTTTTACATTCAATTTCTAAATAGAACCATAAAGAATTCTCCCACAGTGGTTTTGATAGGATAGCCTTTCTTTTGATTGTAACTATGCTCTGATCTAGATGTTTTCATTTGGATGTTGATATTTTGTTTTTGTAGGAATACCCATTTATTCTTGATGCTTTCCAAAGAGAAGCCATTCAGTGTGTTGATAATAACCAGTCTGTTTTAGTATCTGCACATACATCAGCGGGAAAAACTGTATGTGCTGAGTAAGTATTTTATTTTTTTTAACTGAAATTTGAAAACTCATTTTCTTCTGGGCCAGGAGTTTGACCTAGTGGTAGAGTGCTTTCCTTGCATGCATGAAGTCCTGGGTTCAGTTCCTCAGTACCACACACACAGAAAAGGCTGAAATGGTTCTGTCTCAAGTGGTAGAGCTCTAGCTTTGAGAAAGCCCAAGGACAGTGCTCAGGCCCTGAATTCAAGCCCTAGGACTGGCAAAACAAACAACAAAAAAAAAACATTTTTCTTCTTTAAGTTTCTATTTTTCTGTTTAATTTCTTTAAGTAAGCACTTTATTTGTATCTCTTAAGGTTTTTTTTGTTGTTGTTGTTTTTTTAGATACTTTGTTTTTCTTGCCTTAACTGAACTATCTAGGATCTTTAGCACAATGTTTTTTTTTTTGTTTTTGTTGTTCATTTTTGGTTGTTCATGGAGCTTGAACTCTGGGCCTAGGCTCTGTCCCTGAGCTCTTCAGCTCAAGGCTATTAGCCCTACCTCTTGAGCCACAGTCCCACTTCCATTTTCTAGTGATTACTTGGAGATGAGTCTCACTGACTTCAGTGCCTGGAGCTGGCTTTGAATTAGTGGCAACCCTCAGATTTCAGCCTCCCAGTAGCTAGGATTACAGGTGTGAGCCACCTGCACCCAGCTAGCACAATGCTTTAAGAGTGAGTGATAAGAGAAGACAACTTTGCTTTGTTCTTGTTATTCAAGAAAATCTTTTTCATAAAGCATGGTAATATATGTGGGTTTTTCATGAATGCCCTTTAGCAGTTTGGGAAAGATTCTTTCTATTAGTGGGCTACAGAAGTTGGTTAAAAGCCCTAATATTCTATTCTGTATTTATGTGTGCATGTAGTGTATATAAAATTACTAGAAGGTTTACATCTGTATGTAATGTATGTATATAAAATATTTAGATAGTGGATTTTATTGAATTCTTTTTTGTGCATTGAAATAGTATGGATTTTTCTTTTTCTATTAACTATATGTTTGGCTCAGTTTTCAAGTGATAAATAATCCTGATATAATGCCATTTGATCACAACGCATACATGCTATTATATTGTTGGGTTTAATTAGTTAAGAGGGGCCAGGAGTTTGGCCTAGTGGTAGAGTGCTTGCCTAGCATGCATGAAGACCTGGGTTCAATTCCTCGGTCCCACATACATAGAAAAAAGCCAGAAGTGGTGCTGAGGCTCAAGTGGTAGAGCTCTAGACTTGAGAAAGTCCAAGCCCAGGACTGGCAAAAAACAAACAAACAAACAAAAATTGGTTAAGAATTTTCACTTCTAGCTGAGTGCAGTAGCTTAAGGTTGTAAATATTTCTATTTTTATATTTTGCGTTGGTGACTAGGGTTTGAATTCAGGGCCTTGTATTTTTTTTTTTTGCCAGTCCTGGGCTTGAGCTCAGGGCCTTAGCACTGTCCTTGGACTTTCTCAAGACTAGTGCTCTACCACTTAAGCCTCAAGGGCCTTGAATTCTTGCTCATTTTTTTTTGGTCACGGCTATGGCATTCTGTCACTTAGGTCACACTGCCAGTTTTTCTTTTTTTTCCTTTTTCTTATTAATGTTGGTGTTGGGACTTGAACTCTGGGTGCTGTTCCTCAGCTTTTTATCTCAAGGCTAATGCTCTACCACCTGAGCTACAGCTCCACTTCTGGCTTTTTTGGTGGGAGGTAAGAGTTTCGTTGGCTTTTGCTTTGACTCATGATAATGAGATCTCAGTCTACCAAGTAGCTAGGACTAAAGGAAGCCAATCAGTAAAGCCAATAAATAGGGTTACTATTTATAGTCAATTGGTATTACTAATTAAGTTGTATTAATTCCCAAGTGATGAGTTAAATCATTATTTGCTTAAATCATAATTATATTAATTAGATAAATCATAATAAATATATAATATATAGATAGTAAGGAATCCAACTCAGAATATTCTACAAAGGAAAATTAAGATGAATGTACATATCTTGATAACTTATATATTGATAAAATATTTATAAAATCATATAATTTAAAAAGGTTTTATAATTATACATATACATACACACATATACATATATTTTTACTGGTCCTTGGGTTTGAACTCAGGGTCTGAGTCCTGCCCTTGAGATTTTTTACTCACGGCTAATGCTCTACCACTTGATTCATAGCATCACGTCTAGCTTTTTTTTTTTTAATGATTAATTGGAAAGAAGGGTCTCAAGGACTTTCCTGCTGTGGATGGCTTTAAACTGTTAGCCTCCCATCTCAGCCTCCCAAATAGTATAATTATTACTTGCTTTTACCTTTTTAGGTATGCCATCGCGCTAGCCTTGAGGGAAAAACAGCGTGTAATATTTACCAGCCCAATTAAGGCTCTGAGTAATCAGAAATACCGTGAAATGTATGAAGAATTTCAAGATGTTGGCCTGATGACTGGAGATGTTACTATTAATCCTACAGCATCTTGTCTTGTTATGACTACCGAGGTAATTTCAGTAATACCTCAGCTAACTTTTCCTTTTTAATTCATGTAGCTATTCAATTAAAACTAACATGTTATTGTTTAATCTTTGTTAATAAGATATATCACTTTATTTTGTGAGTAGACTTACTTGAAAAATTAATAAAAATCTCTTTAAAATGAGCTGTAAATTAGATGTATCTTTGTTTTACTAATATTTCTATTATTTATATTTCATCATTTAAATATTTTTGAAGGTTTATTATGGCTATCATATTAAAAATACTGTTGAATTTTTGCAAGCAGCTTCAAGGATTTGATTACATTGTTTCATATAAGTAGTAATGTTCCTTGTGGGTTTTATTCCTTCTGCAACTGGGTTTTGATTATAAGTATATAATCAGTTTTTTAAAAATGTAATATTTAAGGGCCACAAGGATGGCATAGTGGTAAAAGTGCTTGCCTGGCATACACAAAGCTTTGGATTTGACTCTTCGGTACCACATACATAGAAAAAGCCGGAAGTATTGCTATGGCTCAAGTGGTAAAGTGATAGCTTTGAGAAAGCTCAAAGACAGTGTCTAGGCCCTGAGTTCAAGCCCCAGGATTGGCAAAAATAAACAAATAAATAAATTTAATTTCTCCCCTTTATCTCATTTAAGTTTTGTATATACCTTTTATACTTTACCTCTGGCTGTGATTAATATCTTCATTGTACTAAATACTGTTATACATTTTACATTCTTTATAATAGCCTTTTTTTTTTTTTTTTTTTTTGCCAGTCCTGGGCTTGAGCTCAGGGCTTGAGCACTGTCCTTGGACTTTCTCAAGGCTAGAGCTCTACCACTTGAGCCTCAGCACCACTTCTGGCTTTTTTCTCTATGTGTGTGGTACCAAGGAATCGAATCCAGGTCTTTGTGCATGCTAGGCAGGCACTTTAACCACTAGGCCAAACTCCCGGCCCCAATAGCCTTTTTTTTTTTTTTTTTTCTTTTTTTGCTAGTCCTGAGCTTGACCTCAGGGACTGAGCACTGTCCTTAGACTTTTTCAAGGCTAGAGCTCTACCACTTGAACCTCAGCACCACTTCCAGCTTTTTTCTATGTATGTGGTACCAAGCACTCGATTCTGGTCTTCATGTATGCTAGGCAAGCACTTGACCACTAGGCCAAACTCCTAGCCCCAGCCTTCTTTCTTTTTTTTTTTAAGGGTGAAGTTAAAATAGCACAAATTAATTTCTAGTCTTGAGAGTACACTCCACTCTTCTCATTTTGGTGCTCAGTGTAAGTTTTGGTTTATGTGAGAAACTTCTGTTTGTGAAAGATTTTCCTCAACTCCACAAATCAAAAGAACAATTGGTACAACAAATAAAATACATTTTTATTTATTTATTTCTTTTTCTAGTCTTGGGGCTTGAACTCAGAGTCTAGGCACTGTCTTTAGATACTTTTTGCTCAAGGCTAGCACTCTGCCAGTTGAGCTACAGTACCACTTCTGTCTTTTTCTGAATATATGATACTGAGGAATTGAACCCAGGGCTTTGTGCATGCTAGGCACTCTACTACTAGGCCATCCTCCTGGACCAAAGTACCCATATTATGAGGAAACTAACAAGATGAGAAAAACCATCAGAAAAAAAAATGAGCAGACATATGGAATCCAGTGTCTTGCTCAGAAGTTTTATTTAAATACCTTGAGCAGTGACTTCATATTCTTGAGACAGTAAGAGTAGTAATAAGTCTCTCCATGTATTCTGGCTAGTGATTCTTGATATGTTAAAGATATGTGCTAAAATTAGTTTAATATTTCCACTTAGTAAAGAATACCCAGATTTCCTTGTTGGAAAAAGGCAGTTCTTACCTGTTGGATATTATGTAAAAAATGTTGATCAATTTTTTTTTTTGACTTTAGATTTTGAGAAGTATGCTGTATAGAGGTTCTGAAGTTATGCGAGAAGTTGCCTGGGTCATATTTGATGAAATTCATTATATGAGAGATTCAGGTATATTTCACATTGTTGAAATGGTACTAAGAATTTTGAACAAAGACAGGGCCGGGAGTTTGGCCTAGTGGTAAGAGTGCTTGCCTAGCATGCACAAAGACCCGGGTTTGATTCCTCGGTACCACATACATAGAAAAAAGCCATAAGTGGTGCTGAGGCTCAAGTGGTAGAGCACTAGCCTTGAGAAAGTCCAAGGACAGTGCTCAGGCCCTGAGCTCAAGCCCAGGACTGGCAAAAAAAAAAAAAAATTAATTTTTCTTTAAAGCTCTATTAGCCTATATTTATGAAAAAAGGAATACAGTGTAAGAAATCATTTGTTAACAGTTCACCCATGTCAAATTCATAAACTCCTAAACTGTCGTTTTGGTTTTTAAATTCATATCCCCTGTGTTGATTTAAGGAGGAACCTATTAAACTAATTAGTATTTTCCATTTTAATAAAAAGTGGTGTAAGAGTCCTGCTCTTAGATCTATCACTTATTTCCGGAGGATCATGAGGGGCTAGATGAAAGGAGCCCCATGAAATAATGTAGCTTTTAAATTTATTATTGTAACTTTCTGTAGACCGTAAATTGTTGCTTTTCAAAATGGAAATACTATTCTTCTGCCTTGTCACTGGGGATTTTCTTTTGCTAGTCTAGAATTATCATTTTCAGGCTGTTTCAGAGTACATGCATATTCATGATACAGTTTTCAGGAAGGACTAGTCACTAAAAATATGCTTACATAAATGGTCTGCATTTTTAATTATTAGACTTAAGAGAAGATATTATTGATATTCTTGTTAAAGTGACACCAAATTCCAAGGTATATTTTATTTTTTGCAGAGCGTGGTGTTGTATGGGAAGAAACAATTATTTTGCTTCCGGATAATGTTCACTATGTCTTTCTTTCGGCTACTATTCCAAATGCTCGGCAGTTTGCTGAATGGATTTGCCATTTACATAAACAGGTATTTTCGTCTTTTTAAAAGTGGCTTCATTATTGAAATATGTTATAGATTGATCTTTAACTTTTCTGTACATATTCCTAGTGTACTTATGACTAAGGAAAATACTTTGTTAGGCTCAGTGGTTCAAACCTGTAATCTAAGCATATAAATACAATTTGGAAGGCAAAGTTTGGAGGATCCAGTTTTGGAGACCAGCCCATTATTATATATGCTGACGTTATGTAAGGCTCCGTTGATTGGGTATGGCAGTTTTAGCCAGCTATTCCCAGGAACAACAATATGCACAAATAGAAAGATTCTAGCTCATGCTGGCCTGGGCATAAAAAAAAGACCATACCTGGAAAATAACCTACACTAAGAAGTGCAAGGTCTTGAGTTCAGTCTTCAGAGTTGCCAAAATGGAAAGCCAGGTGCTGGTGCTTGTAAACCTAGCTATTCAGGAGGCTGAGATCCAAGGATTAGGGATAGAAGCCTGACTGGGCAGGAAAGTTTATGAGACTCTTACCTCCACCCAAAAATTGGAAGTAGAGCTGTAGCTCAATGCTAGCCTTCAGCACAAGGACAGAGCCTAGGTTGTGAATTGAAACTCAACAACTGACCAAAGGGGAAAAACCTGTAGGAAAATAAAACATTTTAATGTTTTTTTTTCTACATCTTTTTACTTTTAACAGCTGAGTATCAGAATCAACTAACATTTTACAAATGCTGATTTCTGATCTTAACTTCTAATCCAATGTATCTAAAGATCTGAGAATGGGCCTTGGAAACCCTAATTTTCTAAATTTCCCTTTTTTCCTGATGATCTTCCCAGCTTAGATATTTATAGCATTTGCCATGTTAGTGAGCCATGAGTACACCCTAGCATTTCCTCTTAATTTTAATACCAGGAAAATCTGATCATATCTTGAGTATTTGGTTTGATTTTCCTCCAATAACACAGTCATGCTTTTTTTTTTCTTCCAATTTGCTTTTCTAGTTCAGCTTTAGCGTCTGTCTGAGACTTTATAACAGATATATCAGTTATATATTTGCTTATATATACTGAATTCTTTTTGTGTGCATGTGTGTACACCCATGTGTTCACACCTGTCCTAGGGCCTGCACTCTTGGTCTTAGGCTATCCCTCAACTTTTGTATAAGGTGGCACTCTATCACTTGAGTCACAGCTCCATTTCTGGCTTTTTCTGAATAGTTTATTGGAGATAAGAGTTTCATAAACTTTACTGCCTGAGCAGTAAATTGCAATCCTCAGATCTTAGACTCCTGAGTAGCTAGGATTACAGGTATGAGCTACTGGCATCCTGCTGTGAATTTTTTCTTGGTTTTGTTTTTCTGTCCTCATTTTATACCTATGTCCTTGGAGCTTTAAAAAATCTGTTTATGAGCGCTCCATAATATATTTGTAACATTTTCCTTCTCCATGTTACTTCTGGGCATAGAAACCTAGTGGCTGGATCTGCTGGAGGCACAAAATCAACCTGCTGCTCAAGAATTCATATTATTCCATGAAAACAGGACTGTCCTCTAGAATTAGAAGAGTATCACAGAGTACTGGGTACTTGAAGTATCACAGAGTATTGGGTACTTGAAGTTCTATTCATGTATTTTGGCGCTGGTAACAGCACTGATGAGTTGAAAAGCTGAAAGCATGATATAATGGCCCTAATTTTCCCAGAAGTTAATATTAAAAAAAGTGTGATTTATTTTTAGATGTTTAAATCATAATTTTACAGAACTTTCTAACTTTTTTTGATAGATCAAATAAACAGAAGACTTAATTTTTTAAAGAAATTTCATGTTTCTTTTACAGCCCTGTCATGTAATTTACACAGATTATCGGCCTACTCCATTGCAGCACTACATTTTTCCAGCAGGGGGAGATGGTCTTCACCTTGTTGTTGATGAAAATGTAAGAATTGTCATTCTTCTGTCTATAATATCATACTATATCCTATTATGCTTTCATTTTGAGCTGAAAATGACAAAAATCTAGTTTTATTTATTTGTCTTTGTCTCACATGTTTTCATAGTCCTGAATTAATTGTTTGAAAATTAATGTTTATTTCAAAGAGTATATTTAATATAGAATATGTTGATACCTAACTATAGTCCCAACTGTAGCAGGAGGATTACTTGAGTCTATCTGTTCAAAGCCACTCTAGACAACATAATAAGACCCTGGGTCAGAAAAATAAATAAAATGACATTTGAGACTTCGTTGTTGTGGCTGCAGTTACTGGGGCTTAATCTCTGGGCCTTATGTTCTTACTTGGGTTTTCCACTCAATGCTGGCACTCTGCCATTTGAGCTACTTCTCTATTTCCAAGACTTTGCATTGTTTTCCCCTTCCCCTGGGGCTTGAACTTCCTTTTGAAGGTAGAGATAAGAGTCAGAGCTGGGGCTGGGAGCATAGCCTAGTGGTAGAGTGCTTGCCTAGCATGCATGAAGCCCTGGGTTCAATTCCTCCTTACCACATACACAGAAAAAGCCAGAAATGGTGCTGTGGCTCAAATGGCAAAGCGCTGGCCTTGAACAAGAAGTGTCCAAGGACAGTGCCCAGGCCCTGAATTCAAGCCCCAGGACTAGCAAAAAACAAAAAAGATTCAGCCTTCTGAGTAACAGGATTGTAGGTGTGAACTACCAGTGCCTTGCTAGAATTATTATTTTTTAAATTATGTTTATTATTTGAGGATTAGTTTTAAGGTTTGAAAAATGTTTGAATTATTCTTCTTATTTTTGCCACTCTTGGGGCTTGAACTCAGGGCCTGAGCACCATCCTTGGGCTTTTCCCACAAGGTTAGTGCTTTGCCACTTGAGCCACAGCACCACTTCTGGCTTTCCTGTGTGGTACTGAGGAACATAAATAAAAATTTGTGATTCTAGGGGGACTTTAGAGAAGATAATTTTAATACTGCAATGCAAGTGCTTCGGGATGCTGGTGATTTGGCAAAAGGAGACCAGAAAGGGAGGAAAGGAGGAACAAAAGGTAATGTAGAGCTTTATTTAGACCAGAAGATTTCACATGTAAGTTGAATATTCAGTTTGCTCTTATTTTATATTTTGTAAGAAGCTGCTTAAATTTCTAGATGACATTCAAAATTGAATAAAGGTTGTTCTTTTTCCTACTGTCAGTTTAGATGCAACTTACATGGTATATAGTTCATCCTTTAAAATGTACAATTGATAGTTTTTTTTCTGCTACATTGTTTATTAGTACCTTTTCTGTGCGTGCGTGCGTGCGTGTGTGCGTGTTAGCCTTAGAACTTGGACTCAGGATCTGGGCAGTGTCCTTGAACTTCTTTTTGTTCAAGGCTATTTATTGCTCTACCATTTGAACCACAGCTCCACTTCCAAGGGTGCCAAACTGTGATCCTCAGCTTTCATCCTCCTGAGTAGCTAGGATTACTTATGTGAGTCACTGACACCTAGTTTCAATACTTCTATTTTATTGTCAAATAACATTCCATTTTTAAGAATCAACCACATTCTCTCATTTGAGTTGTTTGTAGTTTTTTTGTTTTTGTTTTTGCCAGTCCTGGCCTTGAGCTCGGGGAGCACTGTCCTAAGGCTTTCTCAAGGCTAGCACTCTACCACTTGAGCCTCAGCACCACTTCCATTTTTTTTCTATGTATGTGTTACCGAGGAATTGAACCTAGGTCTTCGTGCATTCTAGGCAAGCACTCTACCACTAGGCCAAACTCCCGGCCCCCCGTTTGCAGGTTTTTACTACTGAGTGCGTAAATATTTGTGCATGTACTACAAGCTTTTGTGGGATATGTTTTCCTTTTTCCCTGGTTTTCTAGAATTGCTAAATCATAAAAACTGTTTAAACTTTATTTTAAGACTTCTAGATTATTTTCTGAAATGACTACATCATATTTCCATCAGTGGTATTGTCATTTTTTCTATTCCTTGCTAACGTTTATTATTCTATGTCTGTTTAAATCATCACTGATGCTAAGTGGCATCTCAAAGTGGTTTTTATTTACATATCCATGGTGGCTAGTGATTGGTTATTTTTATGTGCTTCATTTGTATATCTTAGGAGAAATGACTTCTAATCTGTTGACAAATTGAATTGTTTATCTTTGTTGAGTTAAAAAGTTTCTTATCTTTCTACCTTTGTCTGCTACATGATTTATAACAGGGTCGTATTTTTCAGTTGATGTGTTCCTTAAAGGACAAAAGTTTTTCTTTTTATATAAACCATTTTTGCTTGATTTTTTGTTTTCTGTTGACTTCTGCTTTGGGAGTCATATCCAAAAATGCTTTGTCTATTTCTAGATCATGAAGATTTTTATCCTTTATTTTAGAATTTTACAATTTAGTTTTTACATTAGATCCATTTCAAGTTAATTTTTGGTTTTGTATCATCTGTTATTTTTACAGGACCATCAAATGTGTTCAAGATTGTGAAGATGATTATGGAAAGAAATTTTCAACCTGTGATTATTTTCAGTTTTAGCAAGAAAGATTGTGAAGCTTATGCTCTTCAAATGACCAAATTAGATTTCAACACAGGTATTGCATACTTTCACTATAGTTCCCATGCTATGTGTAAATGACTAAAATACATTTCTAGTATTATATCTGTGCATATTAATAGTCTATTTAGTTCACCTATACTTACATTAATATTTAGTACCTTTGTTGTAAAAACTTTGGGATCTTTGAGTTATAACCTTTTTTCCTTCTTTTTCTTTTTTCCCTTGTTTGTTTTGGTGTTGCTACAGCTTGAACTCAGAGTTTAGCAAGTATGGGTAGGCAAACATTCTGCTGCTGAACTGTATTCTCAGTATTCTCTCCTTTCATTGAAAGAACTAATTTCATCAGTTGCCCTGTGTTAAATCTGGAAAACACCCCTTCTACTTAACTAGCATTAGCTCAAGTATGGTTCTCTTTCTTCCCTGTTGAAGGTAGTGCTCTTGGTCAGAGCACTCTCTACTTTTTTAAGACTTCGTTTCTTCTATGTTCTCTTTTTTCTTTTTCTTTTCTTCTTTCATCTCTTCTTCCCTCTTTCTCTCCTTCTCTGCTTCCTTTCCATCCCTTAACTATAGTGCTAAATATGTTTAAAATTTCAGGGTTATATATTAACTCTAAATATTTTTCTGAGTATTTGTTTGATAGACACAGAGTACAAGAAAGTGGTATAAGGGTTAAAAGCATGAGCTTAGGAATTGTTGTTCTCAGTAATTCAAAGCAGAGCTGAAGGCTGGGTGAAGTTGCTCACACCTGTAATCCTAGCTACTTAGGTGGCTGAAATCTGAGGATCAAAGTTCAAAGCCAGCCCAGGTACTAGACTCTTATCTCCAATTAACCACCAGAAAATGGAAGTGACACTGTGGCTCCAAGGCTAAAGTGGTACCCTTAAGCTGAAGAGGCCAGGGACAATGCCCAAGCCCAGAGTTTAAGTCCTACAACTTACAAAAAATAAATTAAAAAAAAAAAAGAGCTGATAGCTAGGTGCCAGTGGCTTATGCCTGTAATCCTAGGTACTCAGGAGGCTGAGATCTGAGGATCACAGTTCGAAGCCAACCTGGATAGGAAAGTCTATGAGACTTATCTCCAATGAACTATTCAGAAAAGGCCAGAATTGGTGCTATGGCACAAGTGATAGAAGTGATAGAGTATTAGCTTTGAGCACAGAGCCTCAGGGATAGAGCCCAGGCCTTGAGTTTAAGCCCCATGACTGGGGATGGTGGGGAGGGCAGAAAAGAACAAGCTGATTATTTATACTAAGCTTCATTTTTCTAAGTAGTAAAGCTAATAATAGTTTCTGTGACCTGTAATTAATAAAATTGTTGCTTAATTTATTTTTATCAATTAAGTTGTTTTTATTATGTGAGTAATTTTTATTTTTCCTTTTTTATATTATTTTTTTAAATTACTATCATTAGTACTGATTGTTTGCTTTGCTTTCCTCTGATGATTCTGGAATTTGAATTCAGAGTCTTGTGTTTGCTAGGCAAGCTCTACCATTTGAACCATGCCCATCATCCTTTTTGCTTTAGTTTATTTTTTCTGATAGTGCCTTGCATTTTAATTGCCTTCTCTAATGTCCCTTTCCCCATTTTATGTCTGCTTCCTAACTAGTTGAGATTACATGCATTCTTCATCACACTCAAAATACTGATTCTTTAGTTTTATTCTCTGTAGACTGTTACCCTTTATAATGTTTGAAGATCAATGTCCTTGACTTACTTTTAATATATGTACTATTGAATTTCCCTTTTCAGATGAAGAAAAGAAGATGGTTGAAGAAGTATTCAGCAATGCAATTGATTGTTTATCTGATGAAGATAAAAAGCTCCCTCAGGTGAGTTTTGAAGATAATTAGTATGGATATTAATAGGTAGCATTTCTTGATTTTATTACTATATGACACTGTTGTTACATACATGGTTGAATATTATTGAAATCCTTTTTTTAATCTTTTTTTTTTTTTTTTTTTGCCAGTCCTGGGCTTGAGCTCAGGGCCTGAGCACTATCCTTTGACTTTCTGAAGGCTAGAGCTCTACCACTTGAGCCTCAGCACCACTTCTGGCTTTTTTCTATGTATGTGGGACCAAGGAATTGAACCCAGGTCTTCATGCATGCTAGGCAAGCACTCTACCACTAGGCCAAACTCCTGGCCCCCTTTCTATAATCTTTTAAACTGCTGAAAAGTGACAGTGGAATTTTTGCTTATGCTCTTTTGTGTGTGAGGGGGAGCCTGGGCACTGTCCCTGAGCTCTTCAGCTCAAGGCTACTGCCCCACCCCTGGGCCTAGGTGTTGTCCCTGAGCTCTTCAGCTCAAGGCTACCACCCTACTCCTTGAGCTAAGCCTCCTATTTTCTAGAGGTTAATTGGAGATAAGAGTCACAGATCCTTTTGTGCCTGGGCTGGCTTTGAACCTTGATCCTCTGATCTCAGCATCCTGAGTAGCTAGGATTACAGGCATGAGCCACTGCACCCAGCTGCTTATGTTCTTATATTACAAAATTATTAGTGACAGTTTTAAGTCAGTAAGTTTTGCAGTTCATAGAATACAAAACAAGAGTGTACTTAGTGGAAATTATGTTTAGAAAGGAAATTAATGCCTACTTTGTTTTGATTCGTTTTTTTTTTCTTTGTTGGAATTGAGTTGTAAAATAAACTGATCCTTAGGTGCTAATTTCAAAGATTTTTAATTGATCTATGCCTGGTTATTAAAATCTTTTGAAAGTTCTCTTTGTGAGTTTATTATGTGAAAAGAGACGTTTGGATGTCATTTATTTCACAAATTAATGTTTTGGTCTGTAAATCACTTATTGTAAGACTATAGGAGTTTCTTGATATTTATTGTGTTTTCATTATTTTTGAATAAGCTTTCTTAGATGAATTACTAATATTGAAAGCCTGAGTCATATCTTTTTACACCTATTTCCTTAGCATATTTGGGGTAATAGTTTAGCGGCATTTGGTAGCATATTAGTAAAAAGATCTCTTCAGTTGTTCGTTTTTTTTTTCTTTATTAACGTTGATTTTTACATCATATTTTATATGACAGGTTTAACAAATGAGTGTTCAAGAAGGGAATCTAGTTACAATCACTGGGACTTAGTATTTAGAACTTAATCAAAGTTAGGCTAAGGGTTTGTATGTCATAGAAACATATTAATTTTAGAAAATAAAACATTATGTCTATAGAGTCATAGTCTTCAGTTATTTTTACCTGAAATATATACCAGGGTTAAATGCTTTATATGTGTTTAGTTTCCCCAACTTGGAGTTGCCATTGTCTTTACCTTCTTTAAGGAGATGTCATTTTCCTGGGCTGGCCCTATGCACCTTGACCCATGAGATCCTTAGATCCTTCTGTCCCAGCTTCCTGAATAGATGGGCCAAGTAGGCGTGAACCACAGGCTTGACTTTTTATATTGTTTTGTGGACATACAAACTGTTCTCTGCCATCTTTTTTTCCCAAGGAGATTGTGTGATGTTGAAAACTTTGAAGCAGTGAAGTATTTGTAAATTTTATTGAAATGTGTTTATCATGTTAAAAAGTAGTATTTTATTATAATTTAGTCTAGGACAATGGTTATTTTTTAAAGACTTTCTTAATAGTTACTTTTAGGC
This sequence comes from Megascapheus bottae, assembly GCF_031878675.1. Taxonomy (NCBI): domain Eukaryota; kingdom Metazoa; phylum Chordata; class Mammalia; order Rodentia; family Geomyidae; genus Megascapheus; species Megascapheus bottae. Next base: position 55,365,210 of record NC_143512.1, on the reverse strand, counting down.
ATAAATTGTTTTTAATCTTCTGAGTTTGAAATTTTTTAATTCATTTTTCTCATATCTTTATGTATATGACTCCAAAATTACAGGTTGAGCATGTACTTCCTCTTTTGAAACGAGGAATTGGCATTCACCATGGTGGTTTGCTTCCTATTTTGAAAGAAACCATAGAAATCCTCTTTTCCGAAGGATTGATAAAGGTATGATGGTATTTTATTTTTATTTATTTTATTTTTGCATCAGAAATGTTGCAAAGTGGTGTGTAGCTTAAAATTAAAATAGATTAGTGGCACATAAAAGATTAAAAGATGATCCTTCCTCTTCAATTTCCAAAAATGTCCATCAAGACTACTGTAAACTGTGGGCTCTTACTTAGGTCCTTGGAGCTCAAAGCTGGTGCTCTGCCACTTATACTTCTGGAGTTTTGCTGGTCAGTGGGAGACTCACTGACTTTGCTGTCCAGGCTGGCTTCAAACTGCAGTTTTTAGGTCTCACCGTCTTGAGTAGCTAGGATAACAGTTTTGAGCCATATTACCTGACTCATGGGCTCTTGTTATAAAGAAAAAATTATTATTGAATTGTCATTTGTATCATTTTAATTAGTGGTATGGGGTGTCTGGCCTAAGGACTGTATAAGGACCCACCCTCCAAATCATTTGATCCACGAGAGGACAGACCTGTGAATTTTTTGTGTGCTGCTTATGGCATGCCTTTGGCTATCTGTCTACATTGATAATTTTGTGTGGTCCTTAATGTTATAAGTAGCCAAATGGTCCTTGGTTTAAAAAAGGTAAAAGGTTGCTTATCCTTACAAAAGAATATCATTCTTTTGATGTATTATCTTCTTTGCTGCTAATGAATATTTAGTACTTTAGTGACTGTATATTTTTGTGTGCCTAAACCAATGTTTTTATTGATAAAATCTCAATTGAATGTAAAGGTTTGCTGATTCTGATCTCATTTCAGAAATTTTAATGGAGAAGTGGTGCCCAGAACTGCTTAATTATTAGTAAAATTCCCAGGAAATATGTGGTTAGGAAAATATTACATAGCCAAATGCTTTAGACTAATTAGGCCAGTTATAATCTTTCTAGTTATCAACACTAGAATTAAAGAAAGACTATTTTCCCTGACTTAAAAATTGGAGGTATGCAAGGCACATCAAATAATGTTTTATAAAATTGATATACAGGGCCAGGAATCTGGCCTACCTAGTGGTAGAGTGCTTGCCTAACATGCACGAAGGCTGGGGTTCTGTTCCTTGGTACCATATACATAGAAAAAAGCTGGAAGTGGCGCTGTGGCTAAAGTGGTAGAGCTGTAGCCTTGAGAAAGTCCAAGGACAGTGCTCAGGCCTTGACAGGACTGGCAAAAAAAAATTGATATGCAAAGTACTGGGACATATCTGGAAATAGCTTGTCTTAGTAGATCTCATTAATAACTAAGAAGTTATGGAAGTGGCGCTGTGGCTCAAGAGGTAGGGCAGTAGCCTTGAGCTGAAGAGCTCAGGGACAACGCCCAGGCCCAGAGTTCAAGTCCCACAACTGACCAAGAAAAAAACTAAGAAGTTAATGGTATGCTTCTTTGCTGTGGAAAATTAAGACTAATTTTTCAAGCTTAATATATATATATATATATATATATAATTGCCTATTAAATAATGTAATTATATAATTGGTTATTTATTTAGGCCTTATTTGCCACAGAGACTTTTGCTATGGGAATTAATATGCCAGCTAGAACCGTATTGTTTACAAATGCCCGTAAATTTGATGGGAAGGATTTCCGATGGGTGAGTAGAGTTTATAATATGCTGATATTTTTTACTGTTGTTTTTTCAAATGTGATTTTGACTTATATAATTACTGACATTTTCATTCCCAAATACTTAAGAGCTTTTATTTTTATGAAAAGTCCATAATCTAAAAATTTCGCATACTTCAAAATCCAAAACTTAAGCACAAATGTAATTCGAAATAGATTTTTATTTTAAAATGCCTTAGGTTTTAGATGTTCAGATTAGGGATGCTCAGTGGATAAAATCTATGCAAACATGCCAAGAACCAAACTCTGTATACTCACTTCTCAACTCATGCATTTCTGATGATAATCTGTACAAAAAGTTGTCAAGGATAAACCTGGTATTTTTTTGTTTTGTGTTTTTATGTAAGTTCTCTTGAAGTTTTTATTGGTTTTGTTTTGTTTTCTTTTCTTTTTTGTGGGTCATGGGGCTTGAACTAGGCCTGTGCGCTGTCCCTGAGCTCTTCAGCTCAAGGCTACCGCTGTACCCTTGAGCCAAGCCCCACTTCCCATTTTCTAGAGGTTAATTAGAGATAAGAGAGTCTCAGGTCCTTTTCTGCCCAGGCTGTCTTTGAACCTTGGTCCTCAGATCTCTGCCTCCTGAATAGCTAGGATTATAAGCATGAGCCACTGTGCCCAGCGTTTTTTTGTTGTTGTTGTTTTTGATCATTTGATTTTTTAAATAAATAGCTTGTACTTGAGGGTTTTACAATAAAAGAAAATTTATGAATATGTGTTTTTCCAGATTTTGTTAACTTGGTATTCGTCATGTCCATTTAGATTTCTTCTGGGGAATACATTCAGATGTCCGGTCGTGCTGGAAGGAGGGGAATGGATGATAGAGGAATTGTAATTCTCATGGTAGATGAAAAGATGAGCCCAACAATTGGAAAACAACTACTTAAGGTATCTGAGTTAAGTTCTGCACTTTTACCAAAAATTCTAGGTGCTTTAAATTAGGTTACTTCAGGTACCTGTATAAATAGATAAGTTACTCTTTGGGTTTAGGGATGTAGAAGAGGGTGACTGGACTTATTAGGTGATAAATCTGAGAATGAGAGGGTTGTGATTTGAGGCCAACTTGGATAAGAAAGTTTGTGAAATACTTCTCAACCCACTGCTGAATGCAATTTTTGGGACCTATAATCCTAAAACATGTGGGAGGATTGAGATAAGAATCCAGCTCAAGTAAGAAAATGGATATTGTTAGGAAAGCAAGCTGGATACATTGGCACATGCCAGCAAAGATTGAAAGTCTAAAATATGCTGCCATCCAAGCAGTAATCACCAGTGGAAAACAGCAGGGCTGGCAGTTAACTGATCCAGCTGTGAAGAACATGCCTAGCAAGTCCAAGGCTGTGAGTTCAAATAGTGCTGTCCAAAACGAAAACACTGATAGCTTGTATTCTATTTCACCAAACAAGCCAGGAACAACCCAAAAGAAGGGATATGAAACTTTACAGAAAACCAGAAATACTTATTTTTTTCCTTCAAATTTAAGATCCTTCTCTGTTGCCTGTGTTGCATAAGTCGCTCTTTGCAACTGTGTTTTCCTTAAGTTAATTTTTAATCTTATCATTAGCTTAAGTGTATTTGGCAGGTTGTTTTAGCCAATATTATCTTTTGTAAGTTTTATTCTTTCCTCTTTCCCTACTTTTTTTTTTTTTTTTTTTTTTGTGGGTGGGAATTTGCTACAGGTTTTTGTTATGTAGCTCAGCCTCTACTCTGGAATGCTGGATTATAGGTATATAACACTATGCACAATTCAGTATTTCTTAACATACTCTTAAACTATTAAGTACTAAAGCCAGTTAAAGATAAAATAGATTGTGTAAATCTATTTGAAACACTTATAAGTTTGACATACTTTTTCTCTTAGTTTGACATACTTTTTCTCTTGTAGGGCTCAGCTGATCCACTAAATAGTGCTTTCCATTTGACCTACAATATGGTTTTGAACTTACTGCGTGTAGAAGAGATTAATCCGGAGTACATGCTGGAAAAGTCTTTTTACCAGTTTCAGCATTATAGAGCTATTCCAGGTGTAGTAGAAAGTAAGTATGAAATTAACATAGTTTAACCAGCCAATAGAACTGTATTGTTGGTTGTTGTAGTCTTATTTTTTTTCTAGTAAGATGAATCTTAGTCCTTACATAAAGGATTACCTATCTTCATCTGGTATTCATAGACTGGAACATATCAAATTGTGGTAAATTTTTAGAAAAGAAACTACTATCATGATACTCTTAAGATTCTGTGCGTATTAAAAGTTGACTTATCTGGAGCATATGTGTATTAGTCCTGACTTTTTACCTTTTCTCATTATACGAATGCCATAACCATTTCTTAGTAACTTCTTTTTCTTTACATTTTTATTGTAAAGGTAATGTACAAAGGGGGGTTACAGTTACATAGTCATGTAATGAGTACATTTCTCTCTTTCTCTTTCTTTCTTTTTTCTTTTTTTGCTAGTCCTGGGCTTGAGCTCAGGGCCTGAGTACTGTCCTTGGACTTTCTCAAGGCTAGAGCCCTACCACTTGAGCCTCAGCACCACTTCCGGCTTTTTTTCTGTGTGTAGTACCAAGGAATCAAACCCAGATCTTCATGCATACTAGGCAAGCACTCTACCACTAGACCAAGCTTCCGGCCTTCCTTTCCTTCCTCCCTTCCTTCTTTCCTCCCTTCCTCCCTTCTATCTCTCTTTCTCTCTCTCTCTCTCTTTCTCTCCAGTCCTGTGGCTTGAACTCAGGGAATAACATATTTCTTAATAATGATTCAAAAAATACAGTGGTTTAATAACTTAACTTGAAATGGAATGTTTCTAGAATTTCTAGCTCCTAATATTTAATTTCTAAAGTCCGAAAAGCTGTAATTACATAGCTGTAATCAAGTAGGATTGTGTGATAAATGTTGTCATAGAGTATAGCAAACCATATGGAACTAATTAAAAACTAAATTAGAGACAAAGATTTAAACTGTTATTTTAGATAAATTACAAAGAATAATGCAATCATTGTTTTTTTAAAAAAAAAAAAGAGAGAAAGAAAATTTCACAGTGACAGCTGAGCAACCAATTCATACTTTGTAGTTCTTCTATCTTTCTCATACATAGACTTTTCCAAAGGTAAAATCAGATGTATAGATTTGTAATAGTAATTGTGGTATTTTAATTGGTATTCTTTGCTTATTCTTGTACTAAATGCTTTATACCACTAGCTCATTGATTCTGGCTTTTATGATTATTTTGTTGGTGGTGGTAGTGGTTGTAGAACTTGAACTCTGAGCCTGGCCACTGTCCCTGAGCACTTCATGCTCAAGCTGAAGCCACTTGTTCTACCACTTGAACCATAGGGCCACATGCAGTTTTCTGGTGGTTAATTGGTTGGATAACAGGTCCTATCTCACAGACTTCTGTGCCCAGGCTGACTTTGAACTGAAATCCTTAGGTGTCAGGCTCCTGAGTAGGTCCGATTACAGGCTTGAGCCACCGGTGCCTGGCTTTGACTTTTGTGTTTGTAATTCCAAGTAGCCTTATTGTGTTTAAGGTAAATTATAGATTCCTTCCTATCACTCTATATAGGCCAATTCTAATCATTTTTAATGGAGCCTCTTGTATGCCTGTATAAAAGGCTTAGAAGATCTATACAAGCCTTTTTCTCTCTTTCCCTCTCTCTCTGTCCCTTAACTGAATGACAGAGTATAACTGTTCTTTCCTTAATAGCTCTGGTATTTGGATTTGGTAAAGAGGGGAGTGGCTGGAAAAATTTGGTTACTATCTTGAGATCACACACTTGATAGTTTAATGGTAGAATTAGTATTTTGGACTCATACCAACTAACCAGGGCTGTTTTTTTTGTTTGTGTTTTTTTTTTTTTTTAATAAGTATAGCTAATCCTCTTTTAAGAAGATAACAAGAATAGATAATATAACTTAGGGAAAGAATAACTAAAGAAGGGTTTGCTGGGTTTTAGTAAAAAACTTGGGTTTGCTGGGTTTTAGTACTACATTTACTGAAATTTCTAGAAGCAGAGTTGAATTTTTGAGGCTACCATGTAAAATTAGTGGTATTTCCTTTCAAATCATAGTGTATTGTATCTTCTTAATATAAGTATGCAATGTTATTTGTGCATGATGGGTACACTCTGGTCTTAGTAAGGTCTAGTTTCAGAAATTTGCACTTATAAAGGATCTGGATATCTCCTCTCATTGCATATTACATAATAATTTAAAAAAACTCAAAAATAAAAAACAGAAGAGCCGAGTATCAATCCCTCACCTCCTGTATTCTTAGCTACTCAGGAGCCTGAGATGAAAGGGTTGCAGTCCAAAGCCAGCCAGGGCTGGAAAGTCCATGAGACTTGTCTCCAATAAACTACTCAGAAAAAGCCAGAAGTGCCACTGAGGCTCAAGTGGTGGAGTGGTAGCCTTGAGCACAAAGAGGCTCAGAGGCAGTGCTCAGGCTCTGAGTTCTATCCCCAGGACTGGCAAAAACAAAAAACAAAATCAAGCCATCCTTAGGAGAGGAGTCCAAAGGTTTTACTCTTCTAAACAACTAATGAACATGGTTTAACAAAATGAATACCAGGAAGCAGAAGCAGGTTTTATGGGGGTTAATGAGGGACAGTACACAAATAGAGGGACAGAAGGTAAGTAAATGCTGTCATTTATATTCAAATGTACATTATATAAAAATTTAACTGTTTAACTTGAGATTAGGGATGGGGAAAAGGAAACGGGAAAGAACAATGGGAGGAGTGACACTGATTAAGATATATTATACATATAACCTGACTTATGGAACTCTTAACTTTGTTGTAGAACTACTAAAAAATAAAAAACAAATAAAAATAGGGAAATAGAATTAAAAAAAAAAAACACCTTAGTCACCTATCCCCTCTTAACCCTCCCCCAAGAAAACCCAGAAGAGCAAGAGATTTATGTACCTTGGATTTGGGTTTGAATAATTGGTATTGAAATCCGATTAGTACTGAGAAGGGAAATTCACTGATTTTACTACCTATAGAAATTTTAGGTGTTACTGAAGCTTATGAAAATAAAGGAGAAAGCCGTAGACAAGGTTAATATAATTATAATATATGCATGTCTTAGATACCATGGTACAGACCCTTGGTGAATTAATACAAACTTAAGAAAATGAATGACAGGAAAGTAATATAGGTGCATAGCATCAGGGAAAGGACTAAGAAAGAGGGTGAGTATGAATGTTATTCACATTGTTTGTATGGAAATGGATTAATGAGACTCATTGAAATGGTAGATTTTCTCTTGATACGTATTTTACCATAATAGAAATAGTTAGTTAACAGTGGCTTAAAGCCTTTGTGGGATGAGTGAGAAAGCAAAGTCAATATTTTGAGGAACAAGGTGAGGATGGGGATGGAAATAAATAACTGAGGAGAGGAGAACAGGAAGAATCAGATAAGGTACAACATTAATGGAGAAGAGGAAACTAGACACTGTGCCTTACAGTCATCTCTGATCAGTCATTTCCTCAGAACTTATAATGTAATTATGCAAAATGACTGTTTTCTGCAGTTGTAGAACTACTGGATGCCTTGGGTATAATTTTGGTACAGCATGTTATCTTTTTGATATTCATGTGTTTTTAATTTCCAGAGGTAAAGAATTCAGAAGAACAGTATAATAAAATAGTAATTCCCAATGAAGAAAGTGTAGTCATCTATTACAAGATTAGACAGCAGCTTGCCAAGCTAGGTAAAGAGATTGAAGAATATGTTCATAAACCTAAATACTGCTTACCATTTCTACAACCCGGTCGTCTGGTAAAGGTGTGTATGTCATTCTTATTTTACAGAATATTTGAACATTTCAATATTTTTATTTAACATTCTAGTAGTAGGTCTTATATTACCTGTTTCATATGGCTTATCTCAGACTTTTAACTGGTTTTTAGGTGAGGGAATATAATTTAAAGTAGTTCTGGAATTACTATATAATTACCATATAATTACTATGGTTAATTACCATATAACCACCAAGTAAGTAAAGCAGTTTTAGGTCCTAGATAAGTTCATTTGATAAAAAAGACTTAAAATATTAGAACAAATACATTGTCATTTTTTAGCATTTATTTGTTAATTTTACAGACTCTTGTTACTGCTGTTTGTAGAGTCCTGTGAAATCTGATGATTTTTTAATTAAAGAATTTATTAACATTGATTTTTACATCATATTTCAAATGACATGTTTAACAAGCAGGTATTCAAGAAGGAAATCTATATACAACCACTGGTGATTTTTTTTTTTTCCTCTAGGATTAATAACCTATTCCTTAAATCTAGTAGAAAGAGATTGGGGGCATGGCTCAGATGATAGAGCCCTAGCCAGTGAGCAAAAATGTCAGCTACCAAGTTCAAATTCCTGTCTGGGGTGGGGTGGTAGATTCTAACAGTGACATTTGTTTAAAACCTAAGAAAATTGAAATATTACTGGCCTATACTATGCATGTAAGGCTGTGTTTTTTTCTGTTTTATGAACATTTCTTATTTTATTTTCAGGTAAAGAATGAAGGAGATGATTTTGGCTGGGGAGTAGTGGTAAATTTCTCAAAAAAGTCAAATGTTAAGGTAAACTTATTCTTAAAGTAGAATTGCTTAAATATCTTCAGTTAAGTAGTTTTGGGTTTTGTTTGTTTGTGGTTTTTGCCAGTCCTGGGCTTGAGCTTAGTGCCTGAGCACTGTCCTTGGACTTTCTTAAGGCTAGGTCTCTACCACTTGAGTCTCAGCACCACTTCTGGCTTTGTTTGTTCTGTTTGTGGTACCGAGGAATCAATCCTGGGTCTTTGTGCATTCTAGGCAAGCACTCTACCACTAGGCCAAATTCCCAGCCTGTTAAGTAGTTTTTTTTTCAGAGTCATAAAATTGGTTTAAGTAGTAATAGTATTTATTACCTTAAAAATAGTAACATTCTGCCATAGGAATTCATTTTATGAATGATTGTAAATTTTGTGCTTGAAGCAATGTGATTATTGCCCAGCAACAAAAAAGAATTTTTATTTCATGACAATTTTTCTTCCATTTCTTCATATTTTTTATATTCTTTTTTTTTGCAGTTAATAGAAGGCTTCAGGGTTTTTTTAATTATTATTTTGATTATCTTATTCCTTATTACCAAAAGAATTCACTTTTGATACTTAGACATTAGAATTCTGCTTTAAATACAGGTTAGAGACTTGAAAGGTCAGTTTATCTTATTCTGCCTAAATGGAGGTAGTAAAAAATTGATTTTAGTCATTATTTATGTATTTTGAAGATTACTGCCCATAAAGTCAAACATTAATCTTACCAACTTTTTAGAAGAGTGACTACTTTTGAAATAATTATACCTACTTTCTCTAGCTGCAGTAGGCACTATGTAGCTTAGTAAGTGACCTCAAGAAAGACAACTTCAGTCTCCAAGCCTGTCTTTTTAATCATTGAAATCCAATTTGCATTAGATGTTACATTTGTTCTTTATTTCAGAGTGGACTGCTAACACATGGTTTTATTGTCTTTAACTTCTTGGTACATCTGTGTTAAGGCAATTAGGAATTACGTTTTAGAACTGGAAGAATGCAATGAAAAATCCAATGTATATCCTACAAAATGCAGAAACATGAGGGAAGAGGTGGGAAGGGACAAGTGAGAATGTTGACAGTGGTGACATTGATTAAAATATCTTGTATTCATGAACTGATGTATTAAGTGGCAACTCCTTTGCACAACTACTTAAAAATAATAATAAAAATATTACAAATAAAAAATAGGCAAACAGATGTTTAAGCCACTTGTAGGGAAACACAATCTTAGGTTTGTGATACGCGTTTTATTTCATGATGTATTCCTAGTTTATTGAGTTATTTTTATCATGAATGCTTGAATTTTTTTCTGCTACTTCTACATGTGTATTGAGATTAAATAAGTTTAATTCAAAGTTATGGTGAAAAAAAATAGAATTTTTCTTTTGGTGTTGAAAATGGAGCTTAAACTTTTCTTGGAGGAAATTTGAAATAACTCAGTGATTGATCATGCTTGTGGTTTGATGTGTAACTGTTTTGAAACTGTTTTGCTTTTATTAAACAGTGATAGTTTTCTGTAGAAATAGGTTATAGAGATTAATTGTCATTTTTGACATATTGTCATTTTTTAATATCCTGGGAGGATATTAAAGGCAATCACATCTGAGTCATTCTTTCCCTTAATCAGTATAACTTCTCATCTGCTTCATGCAAAACACTGAAAGATGCATAGCGACATGTATATCATGCTAAATATCAGAAAGTAGGTCTTGTACACCTAGTATTTGTGAAACAGTTTTAAGGAGTTAATAATCTTCCTTTAACCTTTTTTTCCTAGCCTAATTCTGGTGAACTGGATCCTTTATATGTAGTAGAAGTACTTCTGCGCTGTAGCAAAGAGAGTTTGAAGAATTCAGCTACTGAGGCTGCAAAACCAGCTAAGCCTGATGAGAAAGGAGAGATGCAGGTTTGTACTTTTCATCTGTAGATATCAGATTATGAATTATCATTAGAGTTTTATTATGATTAAATGAACTTATTGTCACAATTTGTAATGCAAAGTTTGTTATTTCGATATTCTGTTAAAACCATCTGAAGTAGTAGTAGGGTAATAATAAGATCTCGTGTGCATATGTACATGCATGTGTATGTGTGTGTGACGTGTGTGCCAGTACTGAGGCTTCAACTCAGGATCTTATGCTCTCATTTGGCTTAGTCATTCGAGGGTGGTGCTCTTCCATTTAAGCCACACCTGGTGCTCAGGCTTTTTGCTGGTTAATTGGAAATTAGAATCTCTTGGATTTGTCTTCTTGGGCTGTCTTTCATCCTTGATCCTCACATCTTAGCCTCTGCAGTACCTAGAATTACAGGCAGTTGCACAACTTGCAAATTTTAGTTCTTTTCTATCAAGTTTTTGACCAGCTAATTAATGACAAATAGAAAGATAAAGATAGTAATTTAATTTTTTTTTTTTTTTGAGGGGATCAGTCCTGGGCTTGAGCTCTCTCAGGGCTAGAACCCTACCACTTGAGCTACAGCACCACTTTCGGCTTTTTTTCTATGTATGTGGTACTGAGGAATTGAACTATCATGCATGATAGACAAGCACTCTTACCACTAGGCCAAACTCCCAGCCAGTAATTTAAAGTTTTATGTGAAACTAGAGTTTCACCATGGATATAGATTTTTCATTATTTGTAAATCATTTCACAATTTGAATCCCTCCATTCATGCTGTTTATTTCACTGCATTGGGAATAATGATTAATGTATTGTTTTGGTGATAAAAAGAAATTACTACCAAAGTCTTAATTTAAATTACTTAATTTATAAATGCTTTCGATTAAAAACAAGCCATTTGAAAAAGCAATGAAGAGGGCCCGGGAGTTTGGCCTAGCGGTTAAAGTGCTTGCCTAGCATGCACAAGGACCCGGGTTCGATTCCTCGGTATCCCACATACACAACCAAGCCGGAAGTGGCGGAGACGAGACACAACCAAGCCGGAAGTGCCAGAGACGAGACTGCAACAAGCGACAGAGAGCGAAAGCAAGCAAGCGGAGCCCAACCGAGTGGTGGCCGGAGCGAGCGGGGCCAGGAGCGTGAGGGAGCGAGCCTGACCGGAGCGAGCGGGGCCGGAGCGAGCCTGACCGGAGCGAGCGGGGCCGGAGCGAGCGGGGCCAGAAAGAGAGAAGGGGGCCAAAAAAAAAAAAAAGCAATGAAGACAAAAAGATGAAAGAAAAACATTTTGGCCAGGCATGGTGGCGCATACCAGTAATCTTAGCTACTCCAGAGGCTGAGACCTAAGGATCAAGGTTCAAAGCCAGCCCGGACACAAAAGGACCCGAGACTCTTTATCTCCAATTAACCTCTAGTAAATAGGAAGTGGGGCTTGGCTCAAGGGAAGAGTGGTAGCCTTGAGCTGAAGAGCTCAAGGGGCAGTGCCCAGGCCAAGTTCAAGCCCCCCAACCCAACAACAACAACAAAAAAGACAGTTCTAACCCTGTTCTGTCCCCTCCTACCTGGTATCAGCCTGACTGGCTCTACTAATATTGCAGACTTGGTTCTCAAACTTCTGTGTAGTCAGGAATGGGAGTAGAAGTTGAAATACCACTTAGGCCTTGCTTTGTCTGCTTGTCTGCTTTGTCTGCTTTGTCTCCTTTGTCTGCTTCTGAGAAAGTAGATATAGATCTTTATGTGTGCTGTAAACTCACAAATGTGTAGTTGTCATTGTAGTAGTGTATAATGTTTTCTTCATAGGTTGTTCCAGTTTTGGTGCATCTCCTCTCTGCTATCAGCAGCATCAGGCTTTACATTCCTAAAGACCTCCGGCCAGTGGACAATAGACAGAGTGTCTTAAAGTCAATACAGGTACGCATGTTAGTTTTATACATAAATATAAATTTTATATAAGTACAAATATGGTTTGTAAAAAGACACCTGAAGTTCTTTTAAGTAAATTAATTTAACAGCATATCTATATTTAAATTCATTCCCTCTTGAGTCTACCAACGGAGTATATATCTTCTAGTTTAACTGGGAAAATGTATATTTTAACTTTTTTATGTCTGCGTACATAGAACAAATAAAATGATTGATTTAGTTTATTTTTACACCTTTTTCTAGGGAGAAATTAATATCACGTATTTTGTTTCAGGAGGTTCAGAAACGTTTTCCTGATGGTGTTCCTTTATTAGATCCCATTGATGACATGGGCATTCAAGATCAAGGGCTAAAAAAAGTCATCCAGAAAGTAGAAGCTTTTGAACATCGAATGTATTCTCATCCACTTCACAATGATCCCAATTTGGAAACTGTGTATACACTTTGTGAAAAGAAAGCTCAGGTATGGCACTTTTATTTTTTATTTTATTTTTTTTTTTGCCAGTCCTGGGCTTGAGCTCAGGGCCTGAGCACTGTCCTTGGACTTTCTCAAGGCTAGAGCTCTACCACTTGAGCCTCAGCACCACTTCCGGCTTTTTTCTACGTATGTGGTACTGAGGAATCGAACCCGGGCCTTCATGCATGCTAAGCAAGCACTTTAACCACTAGGCCAAACTCCCGGCCCCGGCACTTTTATTTTTATAGTTAAGTTCTGATATTTTACTAAATTTATGTTTTTCACTTTCTTTTATTTTTTTAAGTTATAACAGAATGAATAGCATTTTTTTTTTTTCTTTTACCAGTCCTGGGGCTAGAACGCAGGTCCTGGATACTGTCCTTGAGCTTTCTCATGGCTAGCACGCTACTACTCAAGCCACAACACCACTCCTGGCTTTTTCTGTGTTTGTAATTACCACAGAATTGAACCCAGGGTTTTTCATACATGATAGGCAAGCTGCCAAGCTACAATCCCGCCCTGAATAACAATCTTTTAAATAAACGTATTAACTCAGGAATATCAACCCATATCAGAAAGTCAATATGTTTGTTTTACTATACTTTAATATTTGATTAAAGATACAGTTTATATAGCATAATGTTTTAAAGTATCCTGAAAACTCAGGCTTTTTAGTATATTCATAGATGCCTTTAACCCTTCACTACTATGTTAATTCCAGAACAGTTTGTCATCATAAAAAGCAGAAACCAAAAATATTTTTGAGTCAGTTGCTAGTGGCTCACTCCTGTAGCCCTAGCTACTCAAGAGGCTGTGATCTGAGGATCACAGTTCAAAGGTAGCCTGGGCAGAAAAGTCTATGAAACTCTAATCTCCAGTTAACCACCAGAATACCAGAAGTGGAGCTGTGACTTAAGGTGGTGGTAGAGTGCTAGCCCTGAGTAAAAGAGCTCAAGGGCAGTGCCCAAGTCCCGAATTCACATGACCCACAAAAAAAAGACCAACAACTTTGTACCTGTTATCAGTCACTCGGTATTTGTCATCCTTTAGCTTCTACCAACTATATAACTATTTTATGTCCTAAAAAATAGGGCTGGGGGTTTGGCCTAGTGGTACGGTGCTTGCCTAGCATGCATGAAGACCTAGGTTTGATTGCTCGGTGCCACATACATAGAAAAAAGCTGGAAAGGGTGCTATGGCTCAAGTGGTAGAGCTCTGGCCTTGAGAAAGTCCAAGGACAGTGCTCAGGCTCTGAGTTCATGCCCCAGGACTGGCAATTTAAAAAAGAAGAATGTTGGAAGTGGCTAATGAAAAGAGTGAATGAGGAGGAACATGATTATAGTAATTTGTTTGTATTTATGGAAATGGAACCAAGAATACCTATTGAAATGGTTTAAGGGAAAGAGTGTTAGAGGAGGGTGGTTGATCAGGATATATTGTATGCATGGCTGCAAATGTTACCGTGTACCAGGGTTGTGCACCTAACAAGTATACTCATTTTAAAAGAGAAGGAGAATGTAGTCAGGTATCTAAAGTATACTCTCAGAAAATTAAGTAAGGGAAAGAGTGAGTTGTAGCAGTCCATGAGAATGTTGGAAGAGGTTGCATTGATAAAGATACACTGTACAGTATTCATTACCTGCTTTGTTAAATGGCAACTCCTCCTTGTACAGCTTCTTAAAAATAATAAAAATGTAGGAAGCCAAAGAAAAATCTCATTTATATTAATGTTCACTTTATTGTTGAATTTTCTTTGCTTTTATATGGCCTAGATTGCAGTAGATATTAAATCTGCAAAGCGAGAACTGAAAAAAGCGAGAACTGTTCTACAAATGGATGAGCTGAAATGTCGTAAACGTGTTTTAAGAAGGTTGGGCTTTGCTACTTCTTCTGATGTCATAGAGATGAAAGGACGAGTGGCTTGTGAGATCAGCAGGTAAAATATGATTCTGCTAGAAAGTTTTAATTGGCATAAGATTTAAAAATAGCATGACATTTTAAAAAATGAAGGTACATTCATCTTTAGCTAAAGGTCTGTCTTGGATATAAAGGTTTTATAAACATTCAGTACTGTGACTATACAGTTGGGAAATAAGAAGACCTCTTGTATTTTAGTAATGAACACACACACTCCTGGCCTTTTTATATTGATGAAAATTTTTCCATCTTGAATTGGTCATTCTCTAGCTCTTATTTACATAGCTTTTACATTTTACTTGGTTTTATAAATAATTTAAAGATACCTTAAACTATCTGAGAGGATTTCTGTATCATCTGTGCAAATTCCATGCTATTTTATGTAAGGGACTTATGTAAAATAACCTATCTTAAAAATAATCAACATTTATAAAAAGTTATGGAGTGCCTGCTTAGCAGGTGTAAAGCCCTGAGCTCAAACCTGCATATTGCTCTAGAAAACAAAACAAAATTAGAAAAAAAACTGTTGCCATCTTCATAAACACATTTTACATCATCCTGAAAGGTTAGTCAACTATTTTCTAACATGAGGAATGTTTTCTGACTCAGAAGCCAGTTTGGGCCCGTCCTTAACGCTTGAAAGTCATAGTTGGCTATTGTGTCTATGTAGTTAGTGCTGACCATTTATTCTCAATGCTTAAAAGGCAGTTTTGAAGTTGCCAAATATTGATGGGCTGTCAAATACTGAGATATATTTGAAATCTAGATTTGTCTTAACAAGATAGAAATTTTCCCAATTCATAGAAGACTATTCATGAGCAATAAATTTTTGAAGTCAAAGGCCTGTACCCATCTTGGTTACATATGCATTTGTTTTGAGATAGTGTCTTGCTTGGATGGCCTTGAACTTGCAATACCCAGTTTGTTGGGTACTAGAATCATGTTACTGGCATCATATATGTTTTCAAAATAAGACACAAAATGTGATCTTATTGGTATCTTCTAATAGTTTGTTTCCATTACTATATTGTTACCAAAATGATTAAACTTAAAAATAATGAATCCTGGGCTGGGAGTTTGGCCTAGTGCTTGCCTAGCATGCACAAAGGCCCCGGTTAGATTCCTCGGTAACACATACATAGAAAAAGCTGGAAGTGGGTCTATGGCTAAAGTGGTAGAGCTGTAGCCTCAAGAAAGGCCAAGGACAGTGGTCAGGCCCTGAGTTCAAGACCCATGACTGGCAAGAAAAAAGAATAATGAGTCCTGGCCAGGTGGCGGTAGCTCCTAGCTACTCATGTGGCTGAGATTTGAAGATTGACGTTCAATGCCAGCCGGGACACTAAAGTCTGAAACTCTTATCTCTAGAGAGCCATGAGAAAACTGGAGCTCAAGTGGTAGAGTGCTATCAACCTGAAGAGCTCAGAGTTCAAGAAAAACTATATATTAGGCCAGGAGTGTGGCCTAGTGGTAGAGTACTTGCTTAGCATGCACAAAACCCTGAGTTCAATTCCTGGATAATACATATACAGAAAAGGCCAGAAGTGGTACTGTGGCTCAACTGGAAGAGTACTAACCTTGAGAAAGCGCAAGAACAGTGCCTAGGCCTTGAGTTCAAACCCCAGGAATGGCAAACAACAACAACAAAAACTATATGGTATATACACACACACACATATACATATATATACACACACCACATGTCTTTCTCATTTGAAACTTACTTCCTTTTTTTATGACAGTGCTGATGAACTCCTTCTCACTGAGATGATGTTCAATGGCCTTTTTAATGACCTTTCTGCAGAACAAGCCACTGCATTATTAAGCTGCTTTGTTTTTCAAGAGAATGTAAGTTAATGTTCATTAATTCATACGTTATATAGTTGAGACTAAGTAATATAATGGATATTTCTTAATTATAATGATACTGTTTCAGCCAGGCACTGGTGTAATGAAGTTTGACATACTTACATTTAAAAATGCATCTTTAATGAAGTGCTCCCACATTTTTAAATAATACTAAAATAATTTAATAGTAGGATAACAGTGGCTTGAGCTATAATCCTTGTAATCAGGAGACAGAATTCTACAGGATCTTGGTTCAAAGGTAGCCATCAACATGGGATTCTCAGATTTCAGCATCCTTTTTTTGTTGTTTAGTTTTGAGGATCCTTTTTTTTAATTAAAGAATTAACATTTCAAATGACATTTCTAACAAACAGGTCAGATTTTAGCATTCTTAGTAGCTAAGATTATAGACATGAGCCATCAGGACCTAGCTAGGAACATTATTTTTAATGTTCTTTATTCCAAATATTTGAAACCTAATTTCAAATTTTTTAGAAACTAAAGTTACTTCAAGTTTAAGCCATTTATAATGTTAATGTAACAAAACTACTATATCTGATTTTAATACTTGATTTCATTTCCATTGATAGGCAAAAAGGTAGCAAGTGAGCACCCTTTCCAGACTTAGCAGTGTAATATTTTTCCTCTGAATGAAATTGAAGATGAAATTCATATTTCTTATATTAAACTGAAGTTGATTTAGAAACTGAAAATGAAATAACTCAGGTCTTGAGATTAGACATGAAATGGCATTTTAGAAGCCTTCCTTCACTTAAATACAACTGTACTTTAAACTTGGATTTGTGTGTCTAATTTCATTTTTTTTAGTCTAGTGAGATGCCTAAATTAACAGAACAGTTAGCTGGACCACTTCGTCAAATGCAGGTAAGACAGTACACTACAAAATAAAATGTTTTTTGATAGTCTGATTATATTATAGTCTAATTGTCATTCTATAGAGACAACTGCAAGGGCAGTTAAATACATCACCTGATGTTATCATGTCATTTAATACTACTTTAATTTTTTATATTTTTGTATTGATACTAACATTAAACTTGAAGCTAGTGCTTCCTAAAGCAAGTGCTCTGCTATGGTAGCCATACCTCCAGCCTTATAATGCTATTTTTTTACACCAATTCCCTTGATCTTCATTTTAGTAATTAAACATTCTTTCTCATTATTGGAATGACTTGGGTGGAGTCTGTCTAGTGCAGAGCTAAAACCAGATAATATGGTAAGGATATCCTGACAATTTATTACTTGTATCACTTTCTTGTATTTGTTTTTCATTCTAGTTTGTAGTATTTTTCCTTTCTACTTCAGCTAATGTACATTAGTACAAAGTGAGATTTACTATGTTTTCATGCGTGTGTATAATGTACTTTGGTCATATTCATCTTTCTCCCTCTCTCTATATATATATCCCTTCATTCTAGTCTCCCTTGTTCCTCTAAATCATCTACCTCTTCCTATTATTATTATTTTGGTAATCTAGATATTGTATATGAGAAAAATAAGATATTTTCTGGTTTATTTTGCCTAACATGTTTAAGTCCAGTTTCATGACAATATTCCACATAGGTGTGGAATATTGTATCCTAATGGATAAGCATGTTGTACATGTTTTCCTGTATTTATTGGCCATTTGTACTTTTGAGAATTGTCTGTTCATTTGCCCTTTATTTTATTGTTCAATGATTTGAGCTCTTTACATATACAAAGTATTAATCCCCTACTCTACAAATAGCTTGCAAAGAAAGATTTCTCCCATTTTATGGGCTGTCTTTTCATTGGTAATTGTTTCCTTTGCTGTGCAAAAATTGTACCTTTAATTTGATGCATTGCCATTTGTCAGTTCTTGACATTTTTCTGAGCTATCAAGTCGTGATCGGTGAGACACTGCCTATACCTTATCCAGAACGTGTTACTTGTTTTCCTCTAATAGTTTCACAGTGCGAGGTCTTCATTCAGATGTTTGATCCACTTTGATTTTGCACAGGGTAAGAGATAGGGGTCTAGTTTCAGCCTTCTGCATATGAGCATACTTTTCTCAGCACCATTTGTTAGTGAGGTTGTCTTAAACGTTTTATTTTTGCACCTAAGTGAACAGTCAGATGGCTGGGTGTGTGGGTATATTTCTGTCTCTGCTCCATTGGCCCATGTGTCAGTAACAGGCTTTTTCTTTTACTATATATTATGTATATATAGTCCTTTATCAGATTATTTGCTCAGGATTGCCTTTGGCTATTCATGTATCTTTTGAACTATCATGTGAATTTCAGGATTTTTTTTTAAATTTGTGAATTCTTCAGTGGAATTATGATGGGGTTATTTACAATAAGATTTTAAAATCAGTTTTATCATAATAGATTGCATCTAAGTCCTCAGAGAAATCAAATTCCAGTCTTTTATTCTCTGTGGATGAACTGAGTTTTGTCTGCCCTTTTCAGCAAGAAACAGAAAAACAGGGAAAGAAGAAGGCCTTATACCAGAGGAAGAAAAGTGTTATCAGCTAGAATCATGTTTTTATTTTTCTCAGCCACTATGACCTGAGAACTCTCAGTTGTTTGAACAATTAGTAGTGTAAGCACTGTGCCTACTTAGACTAGAATATCCAAATTGCACGATAATGTCTAAGATGAAAAAAGAGACTTTGTTGAATACTAGATTTGGGAACCTACAGAATAAAAATTACATGGGAGATTACAAATAAGGAATTTTAACCATGTCTTTTGTCTTTAAAAGGAATGTGCTAAAAGAATTGCAAAAGTTTCAGCAGAAGCCAAATTGGAAATTGATGAGGAAAGTTATCTCAACTCATTCAAACCTCACTTGATGGATGTGGTATATACCTGGGCAACTGGAGCTACATTTGCTCATATCTGCAAAATGACAGATGTCTTTGAAGGTATGGTTAAATTTTTCATTCATTTATTTTTCCACATACAAGAAAATACTTAAGGCAAGAATTACTGCCCATTGGTAGAGTACTTACTACCATATATAGAGTCTCGTAATCCTCCCCCTTACCACACACACAAAAATAAAGGAAAATGAGAAAGAACCTTATTATTTTAAGCTTATTATTGCTTCTTTAAAAGTTGGTAATAAAGGGGCCAGGAGTTTGGCCTAGTGGTAGAGTGCTTGCCTGGCATGCACTAAGACCCGGGTTCAATTCCTTGGTACCACATACATAGAAAAAAAAAAGTTGGTAATAAAATGGAAATTTCTGCCTATATAGATAAATCTCTACAAATTCTTTGTGGTATTACTAAAGATCAAAGTAATAACTTTGGTTTTTGTGCCAGTCCTGGGGCTTGAACTCAGGGGCTAGACGCTGTCTCTTAAGCTTTTTTACTCAAGGCTAGCATTCTGCATTGAGCTGCAGCTCTGCCTCCAGCTTTTTGTGGTTAATTGGCGGTAAAAAGTTTCTTGTACTTTCCTGAGTGCAATGGAATCAAGTTGGGATCCTCAAATCTCAGCCTCTTGAGTAACTAGAATTACAAGTGTGAGCCACCAGTACCTGGTTTCTTTGTATTGTTAAAAAGCATAGTCTGTGCTTTCAGTTCTAAACTATAGTTATAGCATCCAAAAACAAATAAAAAGTACACTTATTGAGCTTCTGTTTGGTTTGAACTATAGGCCTGGGCACTCACTGTCTCTGAGCTCTTTAGCACAAGGCTCACATTCTACCACTTGAGTCATGGTGCCATTCAGGTTTTCTGGTGATTAGTTGGAGATAAGAGTCTCATGGAACTTCTGTGGAACT
The DNA here is from genome assembly GCF_031878675.1 of Megascapheus bottae. Taxonomy (NCBI): domain Eukaryota; kingdom Metazoa; phylum Chordata; class Mammalia; order Rodentia; family Geomyidae; genus Megascapheus; species Megascapheus bottae. The sequence goes on along the minus strand of NC_143512.1, from coordinate 55,345,009 downwards.
TTTTTTGGACCTTTGTGCCTGGGCTGGCTTTGAACCACAATCCTCAGACTTCAGCCCCCTGAAGTAGCTAGGATTTAACATATAATTAACATGTTAATTAATACATCTATAGTGTTAATATTAGTTGATATGATATATATATATGTCTTCTAGAGGCTAAGGAAGATTAGGAGTTCAAGGCCAGCCTGTGCTACAGAATAAGTTTTAGACAGGTTAATAATAAAATGCAAAAACTAGCATCATCAACCATTACTAGGGTCCTACCTTATAAAAAATGTAAAATTTTTCCCTGAACTCTTAGTCCAGGATTAAAAGGAAAGCTTTTGCTCTAGGTAGCTAATTATAGTTACTCTTCACCTTTTCATGTGGTGGTAGTGGCAGTGGTGGAGGGGGGAAAGGGTTAAGAATCTTAATTTCTAATCCTATATTTAAAAAAATGGCACAAAGCACCTCTTGTGTTTCTTATACCAAAGTTGAGAATGGCTAGTGTCAATCATCTGGGAAGTGTTGGCTATGAAATCCATATTTAAAAGTTATATCATCTGTTATGTTCATTTTTCACATCTTGAAATAATTTAAGGATCAGAATGAGTTCTGAGTAACAATGTAAGTTGGTAGATACCACATAGGCCTACTGTGGAGAAAAATGCTTGGAGAAAACCCCATGAGCCTCTCAGGTAGATCCTTTGCAGCAGCCTCAAGAGTTAGAGTAGGTGTCACCAACCTAGATTAGTCTTTTACTAGAGGAAAAAGATGGGAGTTGTTGGTCCTCCTCCAAAAGCTTGCTTCCCCCATACCGAATTCACTCTGCACTTCCTCTTTTACTTTCCTTGATGGCGATTCCGTATCTTCCCTGCTCACAAGCATTTTTCCAACTTCAGTTCAGTTTTTTGGCTACTCTCTCTTCAGAAGAAAGTTAAAGCCAGTAGGCATGTCTTCTTACCCAGAAATTCATCCATATTGATCCTGTACTCTGGAAAAAAAGACTTACCTCTCTATTCTGAATCCAAGGTCTTCTTCCTCTTCTGTCTTGAATCTTCTTTTCTACTATGTGTTAGCATATAAATTTGCTTGAATCTCTTGCCTGAACCTTATTGTACCTGCTACTGATGTATGTGTACAATGCTTGGCACAATGCATTTAATCAACATAAACTTTGCTGCCCATTTAGGGGTAGAAGTCACTTTCCTCATGCCCACACTCTTACGCTTTTTCTCCTAATAAAGAGAAATCAGCACCCAACCCCCATCTCAGTCTGCTTGAGCCATGCCTCCACTTCTTTTTGCTGAGTCTCTCAGACATGTGTGCCCAGGCTGGCTCCAAATATGGTGATTCTTGGAACACAGCTTCCTGAATAGCTAAAGTTATAGGTATAAACCACCAGGATTGGATTTATAATATTTAAAATAAACATATGCATAATTAAATTATAAATTTCATAAATGTAAAGTACTTTAGAACACCCTTATGTGAATTACTATGGTTATATGCTTGCTTGGAATCTTACTGTCTTGGATTCCATCTCTGATGACAGTCAATTTACATATGTAACTTTTGCAAGTTTTCCCCTCTTCGTATTATAAGGATAACAACAATACTTGCCTCATGAAATTGTGAGGATCAAACAAAAGAAAAAACACAAAATACAAAGGGCAGAAGTATACAGTTAAACATTAGGCTTTTTAATTTTTTGCCACTCCTGGGGCTTGAAATGCAGGGGCTTGGGCACTGTCCTTGAGCTTTCTCAAGGTTAGCACTCTACCACTTTGAGCCATAGCACCACTTCTGGCTTTTGCTACATATGTGGTACTGAGAAATTGAACCCAGAGTTTTGTGCATTCTAGGTAAGGACTCTACACTAGGGCACATTCCTGACCCTTCACAAACTTCTAAAATCATATTCCCACTTTCCCCTCCCTTCACCTTAAACATCAGTTACTTTGCTAAAATATAAGAAAACCTTGTTCTTGGTAGGTAGGTAGGTAGGTAGGTAGGTAGGTAGGTAGATAGATAGATAGATAGATAGATAGATAGATAGATAGATAGATAGATAGATAGATAGATGGATTGATGGATTAATGGATTACAAACCACACAGATTTCTACCTAGTCTTTCTGTAACTCCTGACAACTTCCTTGGCTTACTCCTGTAAACCATGTCTAAAATATGTGACTCCTCATACCTAAGAGATGGTAGTGTCCTTTTAAGTGTCTTTTCAGGGGTTTATCTACTATAATCTTTTTAACCAGTGTCATCCTATAAACCTCCTTCCTACCTGACAACTTCTTTGTGGGCTTTTTGCTGCAGCTTGGGGATGTGTTCAGAAACTAGTCCTGTTGTCCTTTATTGTACCCTTATGCAGTATTTTCAGGTTCCTATTATCACCTCACTGAGAGAAATGGTCTGTGGACACTTTAAGAGTGTTTAGTTGAGGGCCGGGAGTTTGGCCTAGTGGTTAAAGTGCTTGCCTAGCATGCATGAAGACCCGGGTTCGATTCCTCGGTACCACATACATAGCAAAAAGCCGGAAGTGGTGCTGAGGCATCAAGTAATGAAACAAGATATAAAATCCTGCTGGGGTCCTTCCACAGGACAGTACCTGAGGGGGCCATACCCAGGGTCCTTGTTGAAGCTGCACTCATCCCTTTTTCATTGATTGACTGACCTCATTCTTATAGACCCAGATTAGATACCAAGTTTGCCATCCTTCCTTCAAATTGTGTTAGTGTATCATTATTAAATAACAAGTGTGAACAGATAAGAAGTCTGACTCTTATTACCATTTGTTAAAGGTAGGAATTAAACTTGTCTTTTTTCTATAGTCTTCATAAGCCAGTCAAGTTTGGTAGCTTATTTAGTATCTCAAGTACTATTACTTGTTCTATATTGCCTGGCCTCTTAATACTTTTTTTTTTTTTTTTTTTTTTTTGCCAGTCCTGGGGCTTGAACTCAAGGCCTGAGCACAGACCTTGGGCTTTTTCCTCAAGACTATCACTCTACTACTTGAGCCACAGCACCACTTCTTGCTTTTCTATGTATGTGGTACTGAAGAATCCAACCCAGGTCTTCTGTGCATGTTAACAAGCACTCTACCACTAGGCAGAACTCCTGGCTAATATTGTACTATTCTTGATTAATCCATTTTACAAATAATTTGTTCCTTTCCTGTCTAGGCAGTATAATTCGTTGTATGAGGCGCCTAGAAGAACTGCTTCGGCAAATGTGTCAGGCAGCAAAAGCCATTGGAAACACTGAGCTGGAAAATAAATTTGCAGAAGGTCAGTATCTAGCCTTTCCCAATCATTTAAGGCAAATCTTCTGACATTTGAGCTACTGACACAACTTAGGATATTTTCAAATGTCCTTGTTGATTTACAAGGAGTACAGTACCATCTAGTAGTTTTATTATAAAATTTTAGAGAGGAAATTTTTATGGGGAAAACTTTAGAGAGTTTATATTCATGAGCATTTATTGTTCAGTTACTTTGTGCCAGCCATTATTTTAGCTACTAGGAGGTGTACAGAGAACAAAAAGACAGGAATCTTCCCTTGCCTTCATGGAGCTTACATTCTAGTGTAAGGAAGACAGACAAGTCAAAAATTAAGATATATTATATGGTTGTAAGTATACAGGAATAAAACATAACAAGAGATTTGGGGGATAGATGAGATAGTCTGGAGGCTTCCACAAAGAAACAGTGACATTTGAAGTTCTATGAATACTTGGTATATTTGTGTAGCAGCAGCAGGCTAATGTGGCTGGAGAAGACTGAGCAGTGATTATAGTGATTATTGCACTTTTCTCTGCAATGATTGGAGGTTTAGATCTCAAGAATGAGATCAAAATGAATCTTGCTTTGAGAGTATTTATATGTAGTGTACCAAGTTATGAGTTGCTGTGCCAAGGATTTGGGGGTGGGTAGAGAAAATAAGTAGGTTTGTTAAATAAATTTGTCTTTTCCTCCTGAATGAATATTGGCTGAGAAAAGAAGGCAAAGAATGGCAATCCACACTGTTACTGTCAATCAGTTAATGCAGAAGAGATTTGTAAAAACTGGGCCGTTGGCTGACGTGGTAGCTCATGCCTGTAATGCTAGCTACTCAAGAGGTTGAGATCTGAGGATCACCATTTGAAACCAACTGGGGTAGAAAAGTTCCCTGAGACTTGTAGATCCAGTAAACTACTCTGAAAAAGCTCGAGGTGGTGCTGTGGCTCAAGTGGTAGGACATTAGCCTTGAGCAAAAGGAGCTCAGTGACAGACCTTAGGCCCAGAGTTCAAGCCCCAGGACTGGAAAACAAACAAAACACCCGAAAAAACTGTCCTGTCTCACCACAGAATTTCACATTGTAACTAAAGGTATATTACTCTACCAGGTGACTTTTTAAAAAAGCAGTTTTAAACACTTCCTTTCATATTCAGTGTAGTTCACAGTCAAAAGAACAGGGGTTTGGCTTTCTAAGTTTCCCATCTTTTTAGGAGGTTGTAAACTCCTTTAGATATCTTAGAACAACCAGTGTGCCTTTGATTTGTCAGTTGTATTCAATCAGGATTGTCATGCTATCTTTGAAAGCCTAAACAGTACTTTTTTTTCCCCCTTTTAGGAATCACCAAAATCAAGAGAGATATCGTGTTTGCTGCCAGCCTCTACTTATAGTCAGCTTAAGGAATATGGGATTTGAATACTCATCACTAGTTTGATTACAGTTGACTACAAATGCTTACAAGTGTGGTTCTGGTTCTCTCATCTTAAGACAAGTTGTCATTAAACATTTTTAGTATGTATTATATTTAAATCAAACATGGAAAAGCGTATTACATACACATATGTACATAAGCATTACATTTTTTAATAAAAATGTACTGGTGGGGCGTTGCTCTAGTGAAAGAATTTTTTTTTGATGAACTTAGAGCTATTAGATAACCATTGTGTTAAATGTGACAATATACACAGATTAAAGTGGAGATATAGCAGCAGCAGTCCTGTGAAGGCCTGTACATCAGGAAGACACATCCGCTTGCCTTTTAGTTGCAGTCATTTTCCTTTAGAAAGCAGGCCAGTTTCATCTGCCACCTTGCTATCCTTCAGGGCTGGTGATTGTTCCGATAGTGATTTCCTGTTGTTGGTGTTTCATGCAGAGTTGTATGAGAGTCCTCCTCTTTTCTTTCTTTAAAGGGAGAATTTCTTGCCTTGAAGAAATCGGATACATACACGGCCTATATGGAGCAAGTTACATATGGAATATAGTTATTTCTATTTACTAGTACAATTTACCTAAGTTTAAAAACCATACAGAAAGGCTTAAGAATTGTTTGCAAAGGTAAACAAAAGGATATATACATTGGACATAAAAATTTAGTAGCTAATAGGACTTTTTAAAAAAGTTATTTATTGCAAGTAGAGTTGCTTTGTTAGGCTTTTGGTAAGTAGTTTGTCTAACACTTAGTAAAAGTGTTGTTTTACATAAGTTTTTGATTCATACCAAAAACAAAACTGTTTATAGCCATAGGCTTGAACATAAGAGTTTGTAAAGGATAACCTGATTTTTATAGACTGCCCTTAGCCACTGGGAGCCACATTTTCTGCCTAGTCAGTTATCTCATGCAATATTTTTTTACTTCATATATTTTATTGTAATTAATAGAAGGGTTACATTATATTCACTAGATGTCATGGTCCCCATTTCCCTCCCCCCCCATTCATCTTCATTTCCCCCCTTTCCTATCCTATTTCAAGTAACCAATTAAGCATATATAAAATATATTAGATAACAAGGTGAAATACTATAACAAAAGGGACAGCAAAAGACATGAGAGATAACATAGTACATTAAGGACAACAATCACTCATTATATGGCTTTTGTTTCTATATCCTGGAGGTCCTTACAATTAGCGTCATACTATATGGCCTTATGTATCTAGGTTTTGTTCTATTGTGAATGTCTGCTAAGAGAGCCCAAGGTTTCTACTGATTATGACAAATGAGGGAAACCATTGAGCCTATGTTCTCTCGAGTCTGGCTTACTTCACTTAATATGATTTTTTCTAAGTCTTTCCATTTCCTTACAAATGGGGCAATATCATTCTTTCTGACAGCAGCATAGAATTCCATTGTATATAAATACTACATGGAGTATTTCTTTTTTGTGTGTGTGCCTTTTTACCCCTAGGGCCTGAGTGTTATCCCAGAGCTACCGCCCTACCCTTGAGCTGAGCCCCACTTCCCATTTTCTTGAGGTTAACTGGAGGTAAGAGTCTTAGGTCCTTTTGTGCCTGGGCTGGCTTTGAACCTTGATCCTCAGATCTCAGCCTCCTGAGTAGCTAGGATTACAGGTGTGAGCCACTGCAACTGGCTGAGTATTTCCTTCTACCTATTTATCTAAATGTTGATGGTATCAAAGTATTGGCTGTTATCCTGTATACTTACAACTAATATTGCAACCACAGCTCCTTGAATGAGTCCAGTCAACACATCACTCCAATGGTGTTTGTAATCAGAAACTCGAGAAAGGCCCACATAAATGGATACAGCAACAAGACCAAATTGTAGTGTGGGACGTAAGAGTCTTGCCCAGTCTCCCTTCATCCTGGCTTGAAGGTAAAGCTAACCAACAAAAGAATAGAGAAAAATAGTTCATTTACTATGCCAGCTGAAAACTGAATATATTCCATTAAGTATCACCATGCCTTTAAAAGGTTGGCATTTAAAACGACTATCAGAATACCTATTATACATGGAACAGAACTTTAAACAAGTGTATCCTGTACTCATGAATACCTTAAAGTTAGTACCTATAAGCATTTCTTGTGTTTAGGAGAATTTACTAGTTATCTGGATATTCTAATTATAAAGTCAGTGGCTTCTTTACAACTTTTTAGATTCCCTTTGCTGTGTTGGCTGTCAAACACGGTGTTGTAATAAGTTCCTAGTTTTGCTAGCATTTCCAGCAATTTATTTACCAGTTATTTGGAAAGCTCTGCTAACTTCAAACTATTTAATGGAGCTACTAAGACTAAACATATTATCAGTGTAAATAAATAAAACTGGGCCAAATAAATAACACATCGTAGCACCCTTTTTTAGGTTCTATAGGACCTGAAAAATTTCCCTTTCTGACTTGGGTTGCATTAGTATCTAAAGATTTTGTTCATTGTTTTTGTGGAACTGAAGTTTGAACTCAGGCCCTCATGTTTGCTAAGCAGGCACTTTACCAATTGAGCTATTCTGCTGTCCCATTATCTAAAAATTTTGTTGCAAAGGCATTCTTGAGTGAATTTACTTAATTTTTTTTAAATGGTATTTTACTGTCAGGGTAACATAGAGGGGTTGCAGTTACATTCGTCAGGCAGTGGGTACATTACTTCTTGAACACTGATAGCCCTTCCCATGTTTTTCTCGCATCCTCACTTTTTTTTAAAGCTTAATTTCTTTTTCTTTTTTGCTTTGTTTTGTTTTGTTTTGTTTGTTGTTGTTGGTTATGGGGCTTGAACTCTGGGCCTGGGTACTGTCCCTGAGCTCTTCAGCTCAAGGCTACTGCTCTATCCTTTGAGCCACAGTGCGACTTCCAGTTTTCTGATGGTTAATTGGAGATAAGAGTCTCACAGACTTTGGTGCCTGGGCTGGCTCTGAACCATGATCCTCAGATCTTAGCCTTCTGAATAGCTAGGATGACAGGCATGAGCCACTGTGCCCAGCTTAAAGTTTAATTTCTATCAACTAAGGATATAACCTTCTACTAGTTCTAAGAATATAAAATTTCAGTATTCTTATTAGATAGAAATTATTTGGATACTGGAGTCTGAGGCAAAAGATCACAAGTAGAGCAGATAAAATTACATACTAAGACCTATCAGTAGAAGTATATCAACATTCATTTAAAAAATGCCATGCAATAATTTATGACTCAGACTTAAGTGTAGTCTTCAGAAAACACTTTACAAGGCTCTGCCCACTGACATTACCTATTTAAAATAGATGTGCAAATCCATTCCCAGCTGGGCGCTGCTGTGGGTGTTCTGCTCTCAGCAGCTGGCAAAGACCCAGAGGTTGTCTAATTTTATCAAGTACGCAGCATAAACATCTAAAAAAGCATACCAGCTGTTTAACTAAGTCTGACTCATTTGCTAGATTAAGTGCTACTGGAATTTTGTGGATTCCTCCACCCCAAATCTTATTTTTTGTTCATTACTCAAACTCTGACAATAGTAGCAAAAAAAAAAAGACTTAAGATTTTATTATTTCTGTCTTAATTGGAAACTATTAAAGAGAAAAGACTGTCTAAAATCAAGCTTTGGATATTGTCAAAGTTCAGCTACAACCAACAGGTTATTCTAGCTATATACCAATGAACTACAGGTGTCTGAATAGGGATATCTTACGCCCTACCACTTAAGGAAGACTTTGCCCATCTCTGCTTAGGACAAGGCAAGAAAAAAATAACTCTAAAATGGACTTAAGCTGTTTCCATTTGTACCTCCAGCCTAAAGGAATTTCAGGAGTCCCTCATGTAAGCCTTCCCTCATGTTAGATCTTAAAATTCCCTAAACAGTATTTTCCTTCCAAAGAATCTTGACTTTGATTGTAGGTATCAGCTTGTTTTTGTTAACTGTAATGAAGTATTACTTTGCCCAAATTTCTTCTCTAACATTCTGTTCATTCACTCTGGATCAGTAGTCAAACAAGCTGCAGTATACTTAAGGTTTTCTCCTTATAGATTCACCTATGTAGACACTTTTCCCATCAATGAAAATCATTATAGATTCAGAAATGATTTTGCCGTGAAGGACTTCAGGAATCTGCTTTTGGTTCTACACCTAACCTGAGTTCCATACTCTGGTTTCTCTGGGTGCCAGTGGCCACGTTTTAAGAAAACTTGCTAATTAGGAGTACTTCATACTTGTGTATACTTTTTTCTTGGGGCACGGCTCCTCAGTGTTTCCCTGTGTAAGACAGGCATCTCATACAGCTTTACTCTTCCCCATGAAGACTTGTTTATTTCAGTTGACACCAAGAAAGTAAATACCACCAGGAGTTCCTTAGACCTTGATTCATGGGTGACATGCCTAGAATTCTACCATGACTTTTGTCCCAGGCTAATCCTGTATAAATTAAAAAAAAGTAAAAGACAGTGGCTTCACTTCCTCGGCCCTGAAGGTTCCATGGTACAAATATTTTAAGATCTTGCCCTCTGTGGATGGAGTGTAGGTCAGCTGAAAACTTGGCTAGAAAGTCTACTGTTTTTTAAAATTGTATGGTTTCTTTAAAAGTCCATAGCCAGTCTATTTTTTTGTTTTGTTTTTGTTTTTTTGTCAGTCCTGGGGCTTGAACTCAGGGCCTAGAGCACTGTCCTTGGGCTTTCCTCAAGGCTAGAGTGAGGGGCTTTGTAACAGGTAGTGATATTAGCAATCTGGCCCCACAACAATAGGGAAAGTCTTCTGGTTCATTCCCCATGTCTCGTGCTGTGACTGTTTTGAATAACTACCAAATCTGGCTAACAGCCAAATTCAAGAGCAGTCACAAAGCACTTAAACTGGCTTGTGCATAGCAGCTCCTTCCCTGAGCTTCTGCCAGTCCCTGGCACTCTGGGTGTGTATAATGCTGAGCTACCACTGAGGGCAGAACAAGTCAATGGAATAGCTGTAAGAGACATTTTTAACTGCAAGTTAATTTCTAGGTGTTAGAAATTCTTAAGTGACAGTACATCTCCACCCAAACCTGGGACTGACTCATGATGCCAAGATGGCCCGGACATCAAGATGAATCAGTGCCTAAGAACTGGGGAAAGGAGAAGCTAAATGTTGCATGTAAATAGGAAAGCTGCAAAGCACGGAGACATCTAGGTACTCAGAAATGAAATCAAATCTGGAACTATCTCAATCAAGTAAATGTTTCTTCTGTGTAGAGTTGGGTAAAGGCAACCTCTACCTCTAAATGGCTCACACTGGCCCGTTTACCACATCATGGTTGAGGGAATTTTCCGTGTGTGTGTGTGTGTGTGCGCTTTCGTTGCCTTCTCATTGGCTCCACCTACATCTCATCAATGAGACTTCTTAGAGGACTTCAAGTAATCAGGACAGCAAGTGCTTCTGTCAGGAGATGCCTTCAAAGTTCAGAGACATTAGTAGTCTCCTCTCAGGCCTCTCCTTCCCATCATATAAATGTTGGCAGTTGCAGAGCATAAGAAAGTCAACATTGTTTCAATAATGTAAAATGCAAGTCAGGGTCAAACAAAGATTTGCCAAGTCTATGAAAAAGGACTAAGATGGTCCTATCTCAGGTTTGAGGATAACAAACCAGAGATCCTGTGAGTCTGGTTCCACACTTCGAAAATAGTTCAATATAGTCACAAATTGGTGCTTAAAATTTACAAAAGTTTTAACGGCTTGATACTTTGGGTCTGTTAAAAATTAGCTTACAAGTTATACAGAGGGGATAGATATTTTATCAGCAGATATGAATTTCACATGTTACATGACAACTTCAATGTTTATCGTTTTTGTTTGTTCATGGCTCTAACTCTGTCTCAAGCTCCTGCTTGGCTTTTTTGGTCCAGGCACCACTTGAGCCACACTTCCAGTTTTTGGTGATTAACTAGAATTAACTCATGTTTCTAGCTGGCCTGGCTTCAAACCATGATCCTCAGATCTCAGCTCCCGAGTAGCTAAGATTACAGGTGTGAACCACCAGCATCACATCATCTTAACTTAGGAAATTTGGTTTTTCAAATAAGATTCTAGTACACATGGTTTTAAATTAACTACTATTAGTCTACCCTTAATATTATACATGATAGCATTTTTAATCCCTTGCTCATACATTATGTGATCGAAAAATATAAATCTGCAAATATGCATAAAATTATATAATTATTAATAAAGCTAATATTTATAGATGATGTTAGGATAGAAAGCTCTTTTTCCTCTATATGTTGGTAATAGGTAATAAAGTGATACGTAAAATTTTATAAGTAACATGTAAAATCAATTGAAACTGATTTTTAAAGATTCTTTGAGTGTGTTTTCAAGCAGTTATGGTAGTTATGACTTAATTGGTAGAGAGTCTGCCTAGCAAGTATAAAGTCCTGAATTCAAGCCCCAGTATTGCAGACAAATATACATACAGAAAACCAAAAATGACACATTGATCTTGGTAGGGTTTTTTTTTTTTTTGGGGGGGGGGGGGGTTAGTCATGGGGTTTGAACTCAGCCTGGGCAGTGTCCCTGAGCTCTTCAGCTCAAGGCTAGCACTCTACCACTTTGAGCCACAGCATCACTTCCAGTTTTCTGGCTGTTTTATTGGAGGTAAGAGTCTCACGGACTTTGGTGCCTAGGCTGGCTTTGAACCATAATCCTAAGATCTCAGCCTCCTGTGTAGCTAGGATTATAAGTGTGACTCACTGATGGCCTGGCACATCTGTAGTTTTATAAGCAAAATATAGGTATAAATCTTCCTAATGCCTCTCAGAGAACTTCAGAATAACATACATACAAATGACCATGCAGTGCAATAGGCTAGCAATCAGAAATGGACCAGGTAGTTCCACAGACAACTCCCAGAAGTGGAAAAACTGGTTCCGTGGAAAGTGTGGGGAAAGTTCAGCAAGTGAAAGGAAAACAAAAACGGGTTAACTGGAGTCACAGCAGCTGCCTTGCTGTTGATAATCAAGTTCAACTCAACAGAGCAGACTGCAGATAGAATATATCAGGACTAGTGTGCTCATACTCAGAGGCTCCAGTTAGGGTGACTGTTGTAGGTACATAGAAAGCTGTGTGTAGGTGCCAAGTGTCCCAAATCTAAGGATCACATTCTTAGCAGGAGACTTTTGCCTGCCTTGTGCAGCAAGGAAGACAGCTATGCAGAGCTGCTACCAACATAGCACATACCCAATTCTCAGTAGGCACACAGTACTTACTGCCACAAACAGCATGCAGTACATGGAGAATGAAGAGTGGCCTGAGTAGAAGGACAATCTAAAAGAGAAAGAAGAAAAGTATCAATATTTTCCTCTTAAAAGCTGGCACTACTCCTTTCTTTCCCCCCTGATAGTGCTGGGCCTTCGTGAGTATACTTTAACAAGCATTCTATGAATGAGCCCCACACCCCCGACTCTGCACTATTATTTTTTTTTTTTTTTGGCCAGTCCTGGGCTTTAGCTCAGGGCCTGAGCACTGTCCTTGGAGTTTCTCAAGGTTAGAGCTCTACCACTTGAGCCTCAGCACCACTTCCAGCTTTTTTTTTTTTTTTCTATGTATGTGGTACCGAGGAATCAAACCCGGGTCTTCGTGCATGCCAGGCAAACACTCTACCACTAGGCCAAACTCCCAGCCCTGGCCTTTATATGTTTTAATGGAGGAAAAAACAAAAAACACTTTTTAGCCTTACACCTGGCTACAGAGAATTGGTCAAAACAAATTTCTATTTTAAAGCATATAATTACAGCAGAGTTCTGTATATTTTATGGTTAATTTCAGTATACTATGCTGAAGAATTGAAAGAACCAACTTCAGAGATTGTCAAAACCCAATGAGTCAACATACGCATGATCACAAAAATGTTTTCAAACTCAAACCATTTTGTTTCATTAACTCCTTCACATTATAATATAAAACCATAAACTCTAAGTAGTTTTGATAAACTCTAAATGGTTTTTAACAGCTTTCAATCTAGTATAATCAAGTAAAAACAATCAAGGGGCCAAGAGCGTGGCCTAGTGGTAGAGTTCTTGCCTAGCATGCATGAAATCCTAGACTCGATTCCTCCATACCACATTCACAGAAAAAGCCAGAAGTGGTGCTGTGGCTCTAGTGGTAGAGCACTAACCTTTAGAAAACTCAAAGACAGTGCCCAGGCCCTGAGTTCATGCCCCTCGACTGGCAAAAATTAATAATAAATGAATAATAAAAGAAAAACAAAGGGCCAACTATTCAATCTTGGTTCTTAAGTCTTTATTCATATAAAATTATCAAACAGATCATGTTAATATGGGGTTTTACTTCTATTAAAAAGAAAATGAACAAAACACAGAACATATAAATTCAAGCCACTGGGACTCTCTAAGCGACAAGCTCCCATAGGTATCTTACTATACATGTAATTCGCAAATGAAATAAACACATGTATTCATAGTTTAATTAAAACTCAAGGAACAATCCAAATTTTTTTTCATCACAATGACCTCAACTGAAATGGTTAAGTTTGATCTTAGCTAAGAGCCCTGATCTTAAATGAATCTTGAATTTCAATTAATCATAGACTACAATCTCATTATTATACCTATAATAAATATGAAATAACTCAGCTTTTCATCAAATCTTAGGAAAATACTTGAGAGAAAGTTTATAGAGATAAAAAATGTCCTTCAAAATAATGCTGCATTAATTCTAGGGAATAAACAATACATGACCTTAAATAATTGAGTATATTGCCTTGACTACTTTACTGTGAATTTCTATTAAAATGGCATACCGAAAAAGTGGTTTGGCTGGGCGCCAGTAGCTCATGCCTTTAAGCCTAGCTACATAGGAGACTGAGATTTGATCATGGTTCAAAGGCAGCCTGGACAAGAAAAGTCTATGAAACTCATCTCCAATCAACTATTCAGAAAACACCAGACAAAAGTGCTGCTGTAGTTTAAATGGTAGGGCACTTGCCCTGAGTACAAAGAGGCTCAGGGACAGTGATCAGGCCCTGAGTTCAAAGCCCAGGACCAGCATTTGTCAGTCAAGATACTCCTTTCTCTTAGGAAAGTGATTAAACTCAGCCTGAACCCCAGTATCACAGTCCTCAGAGAATCTATAACCATTTACCCACTCTGTATCTCATTCCTACTCCTTCCCCACCCTCCTCTTCTGTACTCCAACATCTAATCCATGTTCAACCTACCTTATAAATTACAAAGACAACCAAATACATCAGAAATCAATTGATATAAAGCATTTCTTGGCCAGGAGTTTGGCCCGGGATAGAGCGCTACCTAGTATGTGTTAAGCCCCAGGCTCAATTCCTTGGTATCACATACATAGAAAAAGCCAGAAGGGGTGCTGTGGCTCAAAATGGTAGGGTTCTAGCCTTGAGAAAAAACAAAACGAAACAAAAACCAAGAACAGTACTCAGGCCCTGAGCTCAAGAAATAAATAAATAAAGCATTTCTTAGCATTTGTGGTCTTATGGGAAGATTATATTACAAGGAACCTAGCTAATCATCCATTTGCTCTTTTCCTACAACTATTTTTTCCCAGGCCTCTCCATTCTCAAAAGTTACCAAAAAAATAAAAATCACAAAATAGCTGCTGCCATTGGCTTAAGACTTCAATCCTAGTTATTCAGGAAGCTGAGATCAGAGAGATCACAGTTCAAAGCCAATCCCAGCAGAAAAGTAAAAACAGATTCCATCTTCAAATTAAGCAGAAAAAAGTCTGGCTGGAGGTGGGGCTGGAGATGTGGCTTAATATACCATCCAAGCAGGCTAAATCTGAAAACTAAGATGAACATAGGGCTTTCAAATAGTGTGTGTTTATATAACCTGCAACTACTCTGCCAATTTTTAACCGTCCTGTTGGTTAGGAAATCATCATTAATTTCTAGTCACCAGAACCCAGAGAGCAAGGAAAGTGTCTTTAGATACAAGTTAAAGCAGATACTTACTACCAGTAACAAGAGAAGAGGCCAAGACCCAAACAGCTGTCAAATTATTAGAGTTCATTAGGAAGCTTGCCAGACAGGTCACTCCTGTTCCTTTCAGATAGACTGGATGACATCACTGCAGCTCATATAACCATGAGCACTAGCACAGTGCCTCAGTACCTCCCTTAAGAGCCTTTCTACTCAATGGACAAAAGCAGAAAAGTATTCCAATTCCTCTTGCTGTTAAAATAAGTCCTATCATGGAATCTTTAGGTTGCCATTTTAACTCATTTAGACTATAATTAAGGAACAGATAGCAAAATATATTTTGCAAATATAAAAACAAAGCAGGAGCAGTTAACTTGTGCTTCCTGCCTTTTATGAGAACAAAATGCTGAGTACAGAGTAACAGACCAGCCAATTTCTCCAGAGCCATCATCTGCTAATAAACCACTAATTAGTTCCCAACTTGTTCATGCTGAACTTGTTCATTCTCTCTCCTACACTAAGCCTCCCACATTTCTTCAGTAAATACTATTCTTGTCAATCAGCTATTGATTCCCCCATGAAATCTTTTCTTAAAAAAAAAAAAAAAGGCAGGGGGCAAGAGCATAGTCTACTGGTAGAGTGCTCTCTTAGCATGTACAAAGCCATGGGTTCGATTCCTCAGTGCCTCATATACAGAAAAGGTTGGAAGTGGTGCTGTGGCTCAAGTGGCAGAGCACTAGCCATGAACCAAAAGTCCAAGAACAGTACCAGGCCCTGAGTCAAGCCCCAGGACTGGCAAAAACAAAGAAACTACAGAACTGGATGCTCGTTGGTGGCTCACACCTATAATCCTAACTACTCAGGTGGCTGAGATCTGAAGATCATGATTCAAAGCCAGCCTGGGCAGGAAAATCAGTGAGACTCTTATCTCCAATTAACCACCAAAAGGCTGGAAGTGGAGCTATAGCTCAAGTGGTAGAGTGCTAGCCTTGAACACAAAACACAAAGCTCAGTGATAGTGCCTAGAGCCTGAGTTCAACCTCCAGAACTCCTCCTCCCCACCCCCCCACACATACATACACACATTGCAGGAGCCCTAGTGCATTCAAATTTATCTACTATAGCCGAAGTTCCTTAGGTTAAAATTATTTCCTACTGAATCTTCTCCTTTCAGAGGCAGAGGTTGGGGCAAGAGGAACAAAATGTTTAAAACAGCCTTGGCTATATTTTGTTAGTTACATTAAGAATACTCATCATTTAAAAAATAAAAAGTGACAATGTACAGAGAAATAAAAAAATTATTGGTAGATTCCTTGAGTGAGATCACATCTAATACCCTAGTACTTTTCCTAGTTAGCACACATTCAGTAAGTACTCAATAAATTTTTATTTGATTTTTACACCTTTCTACATGAAGCTATTAGAAATCTGGACTTCATCTTTAAAGTCCAGGAACAGCAACATTAGGAGGTACAGTCAACATCCTGTCATGATCACTCTTCTCTCAGAAATCACAGGCTAAAATAAACAGAACTCAGTGCACTGTCTCAACACTTCTGGCAAGTATTTTTAATAATGTATGCAAAATGCCCCCAAAACCTTTACACATTGTGCTCAAAGGCAGCCAAATTGATTTAGCAAATAATATCCATAATGACAGAATGGTAGCTATACTGTATTTGAAGTCTAAGTTATAAATAAAAGCATTTCCAAAGAAGATAACTTACAAAACACTAACAAGGAGTAAGAGGTTAGGTATCAGCTGAATCCACTGCCTGTATGAAGATCTCTTCAATATTTAAAGAATCATTTCTGTCCTTCAAAAACCAAATCTGGTAAGTTCAGAGGCAAAACATTTCAGCAATAGATTACATACAAAATTAATGGTTAACTTAACTAGAAATATGATCTCACCCTTCAGTATATATATTTATTATATATAACAAGAGTAATCTTATTAATCTTTACTGTCTCCCAAACTTCAGTCTACCAAAAAAGTATCATCAAAAATTCCATGGCAGTGAAAGGGTATCAATGTATGTGAATTAATGCACCTTCTATCTGGCAAATATGTAACCCTTTTACTAATTACAATAAAAAAAGATAAAAGAAACACTCAGAGCATGTATAAGACTTCATCCCCCCCCCAAAAAAAAATTCCATGGCAGGCCCAGAGTTTTATTCCTTGGTACCACATACACAGAAAAGCCCAGAAGTAGTACTATGGCTCAAGGGTAGAGTGTTAGCCTTGAGAAAGCTCAAGGACAGTGCCCAGGCCCTGAGGTCAAGCCCCAGGACTAGCAAGCAAACAAACAAAAGAATTCTATGGCAATGAAAGTTTTGCTATTTGCCTAGTCAATAGATAACATCATAGAAACTCAAGACTCAGGCACAGAGGGGTCAGGAAGCTACCATTCAGAAACTTCAGCTGGTCCAGGCAAGGCTAATGGCGTGTTGGTATGGCAAATTTTTGTACTCTTCAAAGCAGCTTAGTTACTGCTTTCCTTGCCAGCTCTCTGCTCTTCAACATCAGCAGAGCTCTTACTCTCCAAAAGCAAGTTGCTGAGTTCTGTACACCCTCAGCTATTCATTATCTCATGCCTGGATTAGCACTATATTTTTCCAAATAGTCTCTACACTTCATTATCTACAACATGAGTTCATATTCCTTACAATACTATTCTAAACCTCCAAATCTGAATATTCTAAACATCTAACCTTTGGTCATGTGGCTCCCTGAACTCAGATATATTTCATTCCGATTCTACACACTAAAGCCTTTTGTGTGTGTGTGTTGGTAGTGAGACTCAGGGACAAAGCACTATTCCTTAACTTATACTCAAGGATAGCACTCTACCACTTGAGCCACAGCTCCATATCTGGCTTTTGGTGGTTAAGGGGAAATTCTGCCAGGACCAGTTTCAAAAAACAATGCTCAGCTCTCAGATTCCTGAGTAGCTAGCATTAAAGTTGAAGTTAGTCGTGGTGGCTCACACCTGTAATCCTAGCTGTCAAGAGGCTGAGATCTGAGGATCAAGGTTCAAAGCCAGCCCGGGCACAAAAGAACTTAAGACTCTTATCTCCAATTAACCTCTAGAAAACAGGGAGTGGGGCTTGGCTCAAGGGTAGGGCCATAACCTTGAGATGAAGAGCTCAGGGACAGCACCCAGGCCAAGTTCAAGCCTCATGACCCACCAAAAAAAAAAGTCTATGGTTGAAATCTTACTTATCCTTGAACTACAATCCTGCCACTCATTCTCTGATTTCATGTGGAATTTTATCTTGAGGCATATATCACTTTCCATCAGCCATGTCATGTCATCCCTCAACATATCCATCTTCATTGGAAGCACTGTAAGAGCGGCACAGGCATTTTAGCAGCTCCCACATAAGCATAAGAACTGTGCAACAGGAAAATTGGAAAGTCGTGTGTGTGTGTGTGTGTGTGATGGTGTTTCTTTAGTTTTTTTTTTTTTTTTTTTTTTTTTTTTTGCCTGTGTGGTGGTACTGAGTTTGAATTCAAGGCCTTGTAGCTTTCTAGGAAGGCACTCTTCCACCTGAGCTACGTTCCTGGCTCCTTTTCACTTTATTTTTTCAAATAGTCTCATGGTTTTCGCATGAGGCTAGCCTGAAACAGTATTCTTCTGTCTAGACCTCCTGTGTAGCTGGATGATAGATGCACACCGCTGCACACATCAGACAGCTTGAGATGGGGGTCTTGCTAACTGGTGCTCCTCATCTGTGCTTCTCCAGCCACTAGTATTACAGGTATGTGCAACAAAGCAATTTTGAGTAATATGTTTTTTAAATATAGTAACTAAGGCTCTCTTACCAAGTGAAAAATCATTCTAAATCATTCCCCTACCTCTACAGAAGGTATGTGGTTACTGACATGTCCATGCATGAAAAGTATAATAAGACTAACCAAAGTCATATTCTGAAAAGCAAAAAGGTTACTCTGTAATAGCTACACTTAGACTATGTAGAAGATGCTGCTCTAGCAAGTTTTACCAAGCACTTAAGTATCAAAAAGGCACCAGCCAAGTTATAATGGTTCACAGGTTTCATATGAATTTTTTCCTTGTCTTATACAAGACAAAGAAACTTCTGCTTTATTTACTTGTATGGGAGAAGGGACACACTTAAAAAAGGGAAACTGTCTCTTATGTACAAGTATACATATTGCTGTTAGACACTGAAACAATACAAGGCAAGTACAATTCAAACAACTATGTGCCATCTGATTCTTAGACACTGTGATCAATCACCCAGAACTAATCGTAAACACCAAGTTTACACTTAAAACATATAATTTAAAAGGATGGGCCTAGAGTTTGGCCTAGTGGTAGAGTGCTTGCCTATCATGCACGAAGACCAGGGTTCAATTCCTTGATACCACATACATAGAAAAAAACTGGAAGTGGTGCTGTGGCTCAAGTGGTAGAGCTTAGCCTTAAGAAAAGTCCAAGGACAATGCTCAGGCCCTGAGTTCAAGCCCCGCAACTGGCAAAAAAAAAAAGTGTGGAGAAAGCTCAGTGGTATACGATGAACAAAGTCCCATTTTGACCCATCCAGCAAAGAAAGGAGAGGACAGGGGACAAGGAGAGGATAGGAGAGAGAAGATGGAAGACAGAAGAAGAGAAGGAGAGAGGAAGAGGACAGAGGCAGGGGAAGAGGAACAGAGTGGAGAAGAGAGAAGAGAAAAAGGAAAAGATGAGAGGGAGGGGAAAGAGGAGGAGGAGGGAAGGAAGAAAAGATTGGAAAAGGGGGGGGGCAAAGAGGAAAAGGAAGGAAAGAAAAAGAACTTAAAAGCATGAAAAAAGAAGTGACTCAAAGGCAGCCAACAGGTTTCTTCTGTAGTATACTATCACAAGCAAACCAGTTAGCTGTACACCTTCTGCAATTCTCATATCAAACAAGATAAATAACAGACCTTATATCCTAAGAAAGATGCCATAACTGGTCTCGTTCTATGTGACCCATTGCCATGGTTTTCAATGTGTGGTCCCATGATCAATAGCCACATCTGAAACTTGTTCCCCACCTAACAAAAACACACTTAATATGTTTTAATAAACCCACCAGATTATTCTAACAATCACTAACCTAAAGAAAAATTGTGACATCGAAGGGAGCTACAGTTCTGAAGTACAAACTCAGATGTTCTCCTGATATTCATACAGCATAAAAAAATACCATTCTTAATCAATAATGTTTGAGTGCTAAAACAACACCCCCTTGAGTCCACAGAACTCCCAAGTACTAATTTTAAACAGTGTATAGAAGTTATCCAGATACAGGGCCGCGAGTTTGGCCTAGTGGTTAAAGTGCTTGCCTAGCATGCATGAAGACCTGGGTTCGATTCCTCAGTACCACATATAGAAAAAAGCCGGAAGTGGTGCTGAGGCTCAAGTGGTAGAGCTCTAGCCTTGAGAAAGTCCAAGGACAGTGCTCATGCCCTGAGCTCAAGCCCAGGACTGGCAAAAAAAAAAAAAAAAAAAAAAAAAAAAGAAGTTATCTAGATACTAAAATTAATGAGCATTCCATTAAAGCCCATTCCTGTCCTGCCTTTTATGTTTAGAAACCAAAGGATATCACAGTTGAAGTCCAGTAAAAGTTTTATGATACCAGAGTTAGCAGACTCAGCACAAGACTGCACATGTGCAAAACAGGGAGGTAGGGAGAAAGAAAAAAAATCAATTGGAAAAAATTAAAAGCCATAATTGTAGGATATTCTCATTCTAACATACAGCTCTTACTCATGTATACAGAATTTATACAAAAATGACTCATTCGGGTGCTTATGTTCCTTCCCTCCCGGGCCAAGCATTGTAATTTTATAATTAAAAATGTACTGGTAGAAGGCTATGGAGGCCAATATATCAAAAGAGGAGATTACACCATAATACTAAGCTATAGATGATGGTTAGACTGAAATGTTTTTACATTTTTGGGGCTTCCTGAATTTTAAATTTCAAGAGAAAAGTAGCAGGAAAATCTGTGTCCAGCTACACTATATTCTACCACAATAGAACACTAAGCAAAGCCACAGTTATGGATCAATATTACATACCTCAACAACTGGCAACAACTGAGTCATTTTGGAAACATTGATGGAAATCACATTTTTCTAAACTTTCTTTCTTTTAATTTTAATTAGGCATCCTTACCACAATGACTTTCTTAAATCCCCTGGTGAGAGTAAAAGGTGAGTTTTACTGTTTTATGGTGTTTAGTCCAGGAGAAATATTATTAAAGACCAAGACACAGGAAGTGGTGGAAAAGTACAAAATGAGAACCAAAGTCCTGAAGTTGAGACCTCACTTCCATTTTACAGTTTCTGGGATCAAAATTAAGATGTTAATCTTCACTGTGCTCTAGATGATTCTTTCATTAAAGTGGGACATAGTGCTTCTCATGACTATGTTACACAAGAATGCTAAAAGCAAATTGGGAACATAGCTCAAATGGTAAGGGGCTTGAGTTAAAGTTTAATCAAAAGGAAAGTAAGGACCGGGAGTTTAGCCCAGTGGTAGAGTGCTTGCCTAGCATGACAAAGACCTGGGTTCAATTTCTTGGTACCACATACATAGAAAAAAGCCAGAAGTGGTGCTGCGGCTCAAGTGGTAGAGCTCTAGCCTTGAGAAAGTCCAAGGACAATGCTCAGGCCCTGAGCTCAAGCCCAGGACTGGCCAAAAAAAAAAAAAAAAAGGAAAGTAAAGGGAAAGGAGAAAGAGGGGGAAAAGGAAAAGAAAAAAAAAGCAAGAAAAAAACCTATAAACCTACTTAGGAGGCTGAGATCTGAGGATCGCAGTTCAAAGCCAGCTCGGTCACTAAAGTAAATAAGACTTTTATCTCCAGTTAACTACTGGAAAACTGGAAGTGGAGCTGAAGAGTTCAGGGATAACAACCAGACCCAGAGTCTTTCCAGAGTTCAAGCTCCATGACCAACAAAAACAAAAGGAAAAGGAAGAAAGGAAGGAAGGAGGAAGAAAAAAGAACAGGGAGGGAAGGAAGAAGGAAAGGAATTTTTAAAAAGCAGATCAACTAAAGTCTTCAGATCTCATTATCATAATGGTTTAACATGCATACTTTCAACTTTACCATGGCATGAAAATAATACTCATTAAGCACTAAATAGAAACTGTACTTTGAATTCTGAACCTTTCTCTATATGATAAAATGAGACAATATACTGCAATTCTGGGCAGTGGTGGTGAGCCATAGTTCCTAAGGCAGCCATAAAATCAAGAGGGATGTTGATAGGTCTATTATATTTTTTTTACTTACAATATTCTCAACTTAAGATGCATTTATCAGGATTATCTCATAATAAGCCAAAGAGTATCTATCTATATCCAATTTTTATTTTCCTTTGTGATTTAAATCCATAAAAGTAGTTTTCATTAGTGCATATGTGTATGTGTGTGTGTGTTTGTTGCTACTATTTCCCTGTGTTAGGGTTTCACTGGTTTGTTTGTTTTTGTGGGTCATGAGGCTTGAACTCATGGCCTGGGCCCTGTCCCTGAGCTATTCGGCTTAAGGCTACTGCCCTACCCCTGGAGCCACAGCCCCACTTCCTGTTTTCTAGTGATTAATTGGAAATATGAGTCTCATGGTTTTTTGTGCCCGGGATGGCTTTGAACTGCCATCCTCAGATCTCAGCCCCCTGAGTAACTAGGATTACAGGCATGAGCCACCTCACCCAGCTGTGTTTCACTGTTTTATGGCCCAGTTTTGGCCTCACAATCCTCCCACCTCAAGCCTTCCCAAGCATGGAACTATTGGCATGATCTACCATACCTGGCTTTGTAAGGTTGTTTTGTTTGTTGGAATGGGCTGGGGATTCAACTTGGTGCTTTTCCGCCACTTGAGCATGCTCCAGTCCTTTGTTTCATTCTCAGTTAGAGCCTCCCACTAATGTTACCTGCATTGACCTTGACCCTCAATCCTTCCATCTCCACCCCTTGAGAAGTTGAAACCACAGCTGTGCACCACAGTACTTGGTTTGTTTTTAAGTTCTCATCGACTTTTTCCTTAACTGACTCAGACTCAGTCCTGATTGAATCCTCTGCCTCTTGGGTAGATGCAATTTATAAACATTTGTTTTATTTACATCTTTGATTTACTTTATTGTTATTATAGAGGTGATATAGAGAGAGTTTACATTTATATGAGTCAGGTAATGAGTACATTTCCTTTTATACAGTATCATCTGTTCCCTCATTCTCTCCCATTCCCTCCCTCCCATCTCCACCCAAGACTTGTATGGTGCATTTTCATCAGTGTCCAGTATGCTCTTCTGCTGCACTTTTCACCCCTTTTCCTCAAGTTCTGTACCAATTCCCACACCCTCCTGAAGGTATACATGTGAATACACCATATGTAAGTAAAGAATAGAGAATCATCAGGAAAAAAACATTTGTAAAGTATTTTGTTTCCATATCTTAGGAGTTTGTTTCAGTATATGTATTATTTTATATTAGTGTGAAGAGGCACACAGGCATTGCACCTTGGTGATTCTGTCTTAGACAATCCTCTTTTGGGCTCACAATATCTAAAATCCTGTGTAATCTATCATATCCCAGTGCATTTTAGACCTAACTTCTGCAAATCAGAGAGAAATGTGATGTTTGTCTTTCTGATCTTGGCTTACCTCACTTAACATTTCCCTGCAAATAACATTAGTTTATTCTTTTTGGTGGCTGTGTAAAATTCCATTGTATACAAGATTGACTTGTCTATTGTGGGCCACCTGGGCTGTTTCCATGTCTTGGCTGTTTTGAATAGCCGGCAATGAACATGGATGTGCAGGTGTCCTTATCATATTACTGGTTCTTGTTGCTTAGGGTAGATGCTCAGGAGTGGTATGGCTGGATCATAGGTTTGGGTTTTTTTTTTTGAGGAACATCCAGAATGTTTTCCAGAGGTTTACATTCCCACCAGCAATGCAGGAGGGTTCCTTTGTCCCCACATCCCCTCCAGCATTTGTTGTGCAAATTCAAACTGTTGGCCTAGATGTCTAACTGGGGTAAGATGGAATCTCAGAGCTGTTTGGATTTCCATACTCTACACCATCAGTGGGGTTTCTCTAGTTATTAACTATAGAAATGATCCCTGAAAGTATAGGGTTGGTATTTTTTTAAGCTATAGAGCTAAGCTTCAGATGGACAGTTTGTGATAATTTTATCTGTTAATTTGGGTTCTTGTTCTGTATTTGTACACAGCCATTTATTTTCTCTTTTAAAAAAAAGTCCTGCAGGTGCTGGTGGCTCACACCTGTAATCCTAGCAACTCAGAGGGCTGAGATCTGAGGATCACAGTTCAAAGCCAGCCCAGGCACTAATGTCTATGAGACTCTGATCTCCAATTAACCACCAGAAAACTCGAAGTGGTGCTGTGGCTCAAGTGGTATAGAACTAGCCTTGAGATGAAGAGCTCAAGGACAGCACCCAGGCCCAGAGTTCAAAAGCCCCTACAACTGACAAAAAGGAAAAAAAGTCCTAAATTTCAGTCTTACTTCTAATGAGCTTTCCTTCTCCAACCAAGCTTTTTGTTCATCCCTTCCATTCTATATGTAAGATGTGCTGAAAGGAAACTCCATGCAATTCAGGAGAAGAGGGTTTATTGTGTGAGGAAAGAGTAGATCTCCTGCCGCCTAAGATGGAGTCTGGTGCAGCAAGAGAGCTTATGGAGGGAAGTGAGAGATTATATAAGGGGAGGGGTGTGGCCACTGCAGCCATCTCAGACGATGGGAGAAATGCCTCAGACTGGGGGACCTCCCACTGCCCACAGGCAAGCCAGTTGCCAGGGTTACAGGTGCTGGGCTGGGATTTCCAGGGTGCAGGGGGAGAGAGCCAAGGGAAGAAGTCATTTCTTCCAAGCGGACCTAACACAATACACCATAGAATTCCAGTTCAAGTGTTTTTAAAGTCTCTTTCTTGTCCTCTGTCTTCACACTCTCAAAGTTCATTACAACCTAGCAACTAAAGAGACTTTCCTTAGGCTTCTGCTTGGCCCTATGAAAGCAGAAAGAAAATATCTTCCGCTTTTTTGTGGAGTGATAGGACCTTCATCACTCCACAAAGATATTTCTGGACTATTGTTTCTCCACTCCTCTAATAAAAACATTTGCTTACCCGAGTCTAAATTAACAGTACTGTTTTCTACCATATACTATTTCTTGATTGCCTACCTCTGGCCACTTTTCCCTTTTGATTAGACAGCAATCATATCATTCCTTCTTATCACCACCCAGCTTGTCAGTGAACAACCTGATCTACTCTTTCGCTTCTTTCTAGGAAGGGTCTCTTCTATTCTCACAATTTGTTTAAGTAAGTCTTTCTTGCTAGACTAAACTCCATGAAGATGGGGACCAAAGATGTCTTGCTCACTGCTGAATCCCTAGCAAAGAGCATAATATATATTACACAAACACACTAGTTAAATAAATTGATTTTCCATCCATACTAAATGCAAATGCAAAATGGGGACTACTAAAAGACCTATTTGCTTACAAGAGTCTCAACAAAGCCAAAGAAGTATCTGGAAGCCATATATAAAAGTAATTAAAGATATTTGGGGGACCCGGAGTTTGGCCTAGTGGTAGAATGTTTGCCTAGCATGCATGAAGACTTGGATTCAATTCCTCAGTACACATATATAGAAAAAGCAATATTCTGGCTCAAGTACTGCTTGAGCCCAAGAAAAGTGCTCAGGCCCTGAGTTCAAGCCCTAGGACTAGCCAAAAAAAAAGTAAGATTTTTTTTTTTTGTGGGTCATGGGGCTTGAACTCTGGGCCTGGGCACTGTCCCTGAGCTCTTCAGCTCAAAGCTACTGTCCTACCCTTGAGCCAGCCTCCACTTCCCGTTTTTTAGAGGTTAATTGGAGATATGAGTCTCAGGTCCTTTTGTGCCGGGCTAGCTTTGAACCTTGATCCTCAGATCTCAGCTCCTGAGTAGCTAGGATTGCAGGTGTGAGCCACCACACCAAGCTTAAAGATATTTTTAACTAGAGTATTTGTTGGAAATTAATACCTATATTAGACTAAAAGAAGTTAACCATAACAGAAAAGATAAGGCTGACAATTAAGGAATTTGCTTTGCTTCTAATTAATGGACTTGCTTAATATTATTTGGTCTTCAGTTTTTTTTTTTTTCCTCATCTGTACATTCAAAGGAGGTAGGCTTTTGGGTTCAAAATTTTTTACTTCATTCCACAAAAAATGGTATATAAGAAGGCAGTCAGGGCTAGGGATGTTGTTTAATATATAGTGCTTGCCTAAGATGTATGAAGAGGCCAGAGGTTCAAGTCCTCAGCCCCACAAATACAATAAAAAAATCAAACTTAGGGGCCGAGAGTTTGGCCTAGTGGTTAAAGTGCTTGCCTAGCATGCGTGAAGACCCAGGTTCGATTCCTTGGTACCACATATGTAGAAAAAAGCTGGAAGTGGTGCTGAGGCTCAAGTGGTAGAGCTCTAGCCTTGAGAAAGTCCAAGGACAGTGCTCAGGCCCTGAGCCCAAGCCCAGGACTGGCAGGAAAAAAAAAAATCAAACTTAAAAAAAAAGAGCGGGCGTGGGGGGAGGGAAATGGGGACCAAGACATGAGAAAGGGTACCAATGTATGTGAATTAGTACACCTTCTATCTGGCGAATATAATGTAACCCTTCTATTAATTACAATAAAAAATATATGGAAAAAAAAGAGGGGAGAGAAGAGGGAGGAGGCAACCTAAGGACTGAATCAAATCACTTTAACAAAAATATTTATATCCTTGAGAATAATTATAAAAACCCTGCAGCATGGTACATTCCCATAATTACAAAACTCAGGAAACTAAGATAAGAGGTTTAAAAGTTTAAAACTAGCTTGGGCTGGCTATATACTGAGAATGAAGGAAGGAAAGTGCAGGAAGAGGAAGGAGGAAGGACTATATAATCTAGCAGAGCTTTCGAAATGGTTGGATTCGATCCAGGCTTCAGCAACCTATGACCCATGGGCAGCTGCTGTTAGTAGAAACAAAGTGTTACTGGAACATAACCACACCCATTCATCTAAGTATTGTCTGTCTATGGCTGTTTTTCTGCTGTCTTGGCAGAATTCAATAACTGTGTAAGAAACCATATGGCCTGCAAAGGCCTCACACGTTTATTGTCTGGCATCTTATGAAAAAAGTTTAGTGACTCTGGCAGAAATGATCCACAAGTCACATTTTTATATTATGTGTGTGTGTGTGTGTGTGTGTGTGTGTGTGTGTGTGCGCGCGCGCGCACGTGTGTGTATGTGTGGATATATATGTATGTGTGTATATATATTTTTTTTATTATTTTTATTTTTTATTTTTTTTGCCAGTCCTGGGCTTGAGCTCAGGGCTTGAGCACTGAAAGCCCAAGGACTTTCTCAAGGCTAGAGCTCTACCACTTGAGCCTCAGCACCACTTCCAGCTTTTTTAATGTATGGTACCGAGGAATCGAACCCGGATCTTCGTGCATGCCAGGCAAGCACTCTACCACTAGACAAAATTCCTGGCCCCTACATTTTATATTTTTATGCAGAGGCAATGAAAATAGTTTTAGCAAAATGCTTCTAAATGGCTAAACAGCCATGGCTAAAACAGGAAAAAAGAATGAGGAGAAAGAACAAGAATTAAATATGAATTCAATTCACTCCAGGTGATTATACTAATATCTCCCTCGAAGTTGGTGACTTGTCTTCCAGTCTCTGAAACCTTCTAATCTAAGAATACTCCAAACAAGAATCAAAGATTCGACACTCACCTGCCTTCCTTCACTTTTTGTGCATTCCCTCGACAAATGTAGTTCTCAATGTAACCATCACTACAGTTGATTTTTGACCAATCTGGGTCACAGACATCCAAGAAGTGAGGCCGAAGTCTGCCTATTGAGTACTTGGCAATGTCAGTCAGGGACTGACTAGCAGCTGCACCAAATAAAAAGGTTCCAATGGCTTTGTAAATAGTGGCTATGTAGTTATTCCTAATAAAGGAATTTGAGTGCAAGAGGTTAAAGTAAACAGAGAGAGTTTCTCCAACAATCATCTGAAAAAGAAACAGAAAAATGACATTAAAATAGCAAACAAGCACATAAAACAAAAACTAGAAAATGGTAAATCACATGAATTTCTTTTTAAAGAAAGATAGCCAAACTTTCCTCACCCCCAAACCTTTTGTTTTGCTTGGTTGGTTGTTTTTGTCATTACAAAAATAGCCAACTTAGGCAATCTAACTTTAAACAAAACAAGACAAAGTGCTTGATCAATTGACTTACAAAGTCAAAAGTCAAAAGCATTTTATAGTATACTTGAAACACTAAAGTCTATTTCTCTTCTCATATTCCAAGACAGTGACATATCCCAGAAAACAAAAAATTAGACTATTCAAAGGACAAAAATTTCCAAACCACAATCTCCCTCATTTTGTCTAACTTTCAAATATTCCTCTGGATCAAAGACACTCATAACATTAAAAAGGGTTTAAAAAAAAAAAAAAGGTTTTAGGGAGTCAGGCACCAGTGGCTGAGATCTGAGGATCAAGGTTAAAAGCCAGACAAGGCACAAAAATCTGAGACTCTTATCTCCAATTAACCACCAGAATACTCAACACAGTAGAGCACTAGCCTTGAG
Source organism: Megascapheus bottae (assembly GCF_031878675.1). Lineage (NCBI taxonomy): Eukaryota > Metazoa > Chordata > Mammalia > Rodentia > Geomyidae > Megascapheus > Megascapheus bottae. Next base: position 55,316,756 of record NC_143512.1, on the reverse strand, counting down.
CTCAGGGATAGCACCCAGACCCAGAGTTGACAAAAAAAAAGTTTTAGGGAGAAAAACAAAGAAAATCAATGGGGCTCTAAGACTGAAACCAAAGGGCCAGAGGGCAGGGAATCAAGTCTCTAACACCTGCTTTCCAGGAATTTTTTTTTTTAAGGCAGATAGCCCTAAGGAGTTTTGCTAAAATAGGGAACAACACTTGGTGTTTGTACTTTTCCCAGACAACATTTCCATTTCCACTGATTCTTCCCTTGTTGTAATAGTTTCTACAGACTTTTCAACAATCAGAGCTAGAGCATCTTCGTAACTATGTTGTAAACTATATGGTACTTACAGTACCTATGGATATGTGGATGAACACAAAAGGGTAATGAATTTACAAACCATTATCCTGAGAAATTACAAAACTACTCAATGGCAACATTATAAAGTGACATTTTTTCATTAAGTAAGAGCCATCTGAAACCAAAACACATGCTTAGGAAACAGTCTGTTTGCTAATTTATATGGGAGAAAAGGGGAGAAAGTAACAGTGTCACTTGAGATACATACTAATTTTGCTTCTAAATATAAATTATATAAGCTGTTTTCCTAAGCATTTGAACATTTCCAATGTGAGGATTAACTGTCTTCAAGGTTTGTCTTACCATAATTAAAAGAAATGGTTGCATCCTATGAAGGACTTCAAGAACCTGATACCAAAAATTATTTCTTCATCTAGTTCAGAATTCCTTGAATTACATAATTGGAGTGTTTTAATTTTGACAACTAGACTATGAACTCCATAAATGCAAGGGTGATTTCTTAATTGTCAAATACAAAGCAAAGCTAGTATCAATTAAGGGACCTAAATTGAGTAAGTCAGTCAATATTGCCTGTTGGAAGGGGGGAAGAGAGAGAGAGAGAGAGACAGAGACAGAGACAGAGACAGAGAGAGACACAGAGAGAGAGTGAGAGAGACAGAGACAGACAGAGACACAGAGAGGAGAGACACAGAGAGAGAAGAGAGAGAGACAGACAGACAGACAGACAGACAGACAGACAGACAGACAGACGGGGTGGGGAAAGAGAAGGGGGCTCTTAAAACACATTTAACACCCATGGAAATATAATCCTCATGGGAATGAATTCATCAAACCTGTAACAGGAGAGGAAAAGAATGAGCACTTAAACTTTCACAGGGAGTCCTAGTAATTCCCAACTGATCAGAAACCAAAATGAATTTTGCTAACAATTCATATGGAATTGATCCTTGATAGTTAAAAATGTAACATGTATATTAAATAACCCAGTTTTAGCTGTGCAAACTTCCATATCTCAGCTGTCAAATGTTCTCTCTCTTTCTCTCTCTCTCTCTCTTGCTGCAAACTGTGACTTGAACTCAGAGCTAATGCTCTTCCTTGGTTTTTTTTGCACAGTAATATTCTACCACTTGAGTCACACTTCAAATCTGGCATTTTTGTTGGTTAAGTGGAGATGGAGTATCTGAAACTTTTCTGCCCAGGCTGGCTTCAAATCTTCATCCCATAGGTCTCATAAGTAGCTACAATTACAGGTATGAGCTACTGACTCAGCTATACTTTACTCAACTATTTTCCGAAAGTCTCTGAGCTTTGTGAGTCTTCCTACTCAGATTCATCATTACTTAGAACCACCCAAATCCTGTTCTTGTCAACAATGAAAGAAAATTGCTTTGCTAGAAACATTCAGAGTGCTGAGTACAGATTAGAAGCTGACCTACAACTGCAACATAAACCAAAACTGAACATTAATGCAGGGGTGGTAGAAGACTGTAGGAAGTGCTGTCTTATATCATTTTTATCAAGTGTTCTGAGATCAACAGAACTTCTAAATCAAGTCATGTGATTTAAATGTAGAGTTGTGGACAGGGAGTATGACCTAGTGGTAGAGTGCTTGCCTAGCATGCACTGGGTTCGATTCCTCAGTACCACATACAGAGAAAAAGCCAGAAGTGGTGCTGTGGCTCAAGTGGTAGAGTGCTAGCCTTGAGCAAAGAAAGCTCAAGGACAGTGCCCAGGCCCTGAGTTCAAGCCCCAGGTCTGGCAAAAAAAAAAAATGTAGAGTTATCTCTCCTCCCTCTCTCCCTCCCCCCCTCCTTTTGTATCTTATCCTGCACTTAATCCACTTAATTTCAATTTTTAACCTTTGGTGAAGTGTACACCTAAGCTGTGTGTACCCTAATTAATTCTATAACTGAGAAGTCTCCACATGTGGTGTTTACTTAAAACTATAAGGATACAATAAAATTTTAAAGAACAAAAGATAATGTTTGGGAATACTTACCAAGATCAAAGTTAGAAATTGCTTAAATCACTATGATCCTTTTAGGTTTATACCTCATAAATATTCTCTCATGATCTCCTTTTCCCCTGAGCAGTTTTATATCTTTATACTCTCCCTACAGTTTTATGTCTTTCAGGAAAGAATCAACTTCCCAAAACAACAGTCCAAAGTCTCTGGCATATTTCCATATCATCTACTTTCCAAATAGCTATTCCTTGGTTCTTTTATTTTATTTCCTCAAAAACCAAACATGAACTGTCAAACTGAATGGATTTTTTACAATGAACATTTCCTCCTAATTGGAATTCTACAATGTCTTGTAAGAAACTATATTACTCTTGATATATTTCCATAATGGTAAGAGTGAAAGGGAAAAACCATATAAATATTCACTTAAATCTTCATGTAATTCTGCTTTTGAGTCTTTAATTGTTCTTAATGATTTACTTCCTAATGAACAAAACATAAACAAATCTAAGTATTGCTTCAAAGAAGTTGAGTTAATGAATAAACTGGAATTATTTTAAATTAGTACATAAAACCACTGCCCTAAGCATACTTTGTCCTTGCTGACATTGCTGACATGGAAATAATATTTTTATGGCACCTTTAAATAATTATCTGTTGTTTTCGGTGGTGGTGATATATGTGTGTATGTGTGTGTGTGTGTGTGTGTGTGTGCGTGCGTGCGTGCGTGCGTGTGCTGGTACTGGCTCTTGAACTCAGGCCTATGCATTCTGTCATTTAGTTTTTTCCTCAAGGCGCCATGGCATTCTATCACTTGAGCCACACCTCTACTTCCACTTTTTGCTGAATAATTGGGATAAGAGTCTCACAGCCTTTTCTGCCTAGGCTGGCTTTGAACCATAATCTTCAGATGTTAGCCCCCCTAAATAGCTAGAATTAGAAGTGTGAGCCATCAGTGACCAGCACAATTATTTGTTCTTTTAAGAACTTTATACTCACCTTAACTTACTTGTCCTTTTATTAAATGTGAAGATAACTTTCTTAGAAGTTGTGTTAAAAAAAAACGTTTTTAGTTCATAAGCTAGGGCTGTTTTGTAAGGCTCTATGCTTGCAGCCCATGCTGTGTACAGAAACATGCTCCCCAGAAAGGAGCACTCTATTCTCTTGCAGTAGAGTCTGAAGTTTTGTTTATACAACATCCTTTTTACTGATAGGAATGTGAATAGAACATGAATTTTGGCTGATATTAGATATTATTGCAAATAATTCATATTTGCAAGTATAAGGCCTACTTCTAAAAATTTATACAGGGCCAGGAGTTTGGCCTAGTGGTAGTGTTCTAACCTAGCATGCACAAAGACCCAGGTTCGATTCCTCATTACCACATACATAGAAAAAAGCCAGGAGTGGTGCTGTGGCTCAAGCAATAGAGTTCTAGCCTTGAGAAAGTCCAAGGACAGTGCTCAGGCTCTGAGCCCAAGCCCAGGACTGGCAAAAAATAAAATTAAAAAAAAATAGAATAAAAATTTATACATACTTAAATTTACATACATTTATATTTTTTAAGAGGACCAGGAGGGGGCGGGAGTTTGGTCTAGTGGTAGAGTGCTTGCCTAGCATGCACAAAGACCTGGGCTCAATTCCTCGGTACCACATACATAGAAAAAAGCTGGAAGTGGTGTTGAGGCTCAAGTGGTAGAGCTCTAGCCTTGAGAAAGTCCAAGGACAGGGCTCAGACCCTAAGCTCAAGTACAGGACTGGCAAAAAAAAAAAAAAAAAAAGAGGTCCAGGAATGTGGCTTAGTGGTAGAGTGCTTGCCTAGCATGCATGAAGCCCTGGGTTCCATTCCTCAGTGCCACATAAATAGAAAAGGCCTAAAGTGATGCTGTGGCTCAAATGGTAGAGTGACAGCCTTGAGCAAAAAAAGCAGCTCAGAGATAATGCCAAGGTCCTCAGTTCAAGCCCCAGGACTGGCAAAAATAGAAAGGCATGTAGTTCACATAGCAGATCATCTGTCTTGTGAAGTATGAAGTCCTGAGTTCAAACCCTAGTATTCAAATGCAAGGCCATAAAGCACTGAGATCAATCCTAGGACTGAAGTGGGGTGGGTTCCTCTTTCTTTAGCGAACAATCACAGGCTTGGCTTGCCAGCTAGTAAAAACTCATTGAGTATATAGAATGGTTTCTTAAAACTTCACCATAATATAAGATGAATTAACAAGATCACTGCATAATTACTCCACTACTGCATTTATGAAAATACAGTTTCAAGTAAGGTGCTAAGCCATGACAGGCTCAAGAACAGACTGAGAAGATACCAAGGCAAACAAGTAATCATCTTGGCCTTTGAGCTGTTGCTGCTATTGATGCATAACATACTACTATTATTGAGTTTTATAGAAATACAAATATACATATATAATTTGAATTTTTGGAAACTAGCTGTGCTGTCAACATTGGAAAAGGTAACCCAGTTTATCCTGTTGAGTTGGCATTGTACAGAAATTAATAGCCATATTAGTGTAGAAACATCAAACTTTTTTCCATTTGTACAGGGGTAAACACATTGTATTAAATACATAGGTAAGGTCTTATTTATGTGGGTTTGATTACAGAAACTAATAAAGTATTTTCTAAAAATGAAAAAATCAGTCTTCTGAAACACTTATATACTAGACATTTTCTTTTATTAGTTGAATAACTTTCAACTCATAACATATGAATTGATTAATTTTCATCACTAATAGGATGCAGTGATCATTTTTAAGGCATTTGATCTTTAAATCAACAAGTTCTTAAAAAGTAAATTCCAAAAAACATCTTATTGTCTTTTCTTTTCGATAGGAACATATTTTCTGCTTTTTTTTCAGGGGTAGGGGTTAAGAGGGTGGGGAAAGGAGATGATCCTAGGGCTTAAACTCAGGGCCTGGGCACTGTCCCTGAGCTTCTTTTGTTCAAGGCTAGCTAGCACTCTACCACTTGAGCTATAGTGCTACTTCTAGCTTTTTTCCAAGTAGTTTATTGGAGATAAAAGTCTTCAAGCTGGCTTCGAACAGCACTCTTCAGATATCAGCCTCCTAAGAAGCTTGATTACAGGCATGAGACACCAGTGCCTGGCTTATTTTCTGCTTTTAAAATAAATGTTATCGGCTGGGATGTAGCTCAGTGGCAAAGCATTTGCCTAGCAAGTGCAATGTCCTGGGTTTGAACCCCAGTAGCAAAAAAGAAAAGACAAAAATAAAAAATAAAATAAATTTTATTTCTAATGTTGCAAGTTTTAGACCACAAAACAAACTAAATAATAGAATTTGTGGGTGCAGAGATTTTAAAGATACCATATCTAATTAGAGATCTTCTACCAAAGCCACATTATCTGAACATTTCCATCTAAAAGCAAGAAAACACTGCCTTTCTTTCTCATTTATGGAAATATTGAAAAATTCTTTAAGTAAACAAGGGAAGTAAACAAGGGTTGAACAAAATTTTAACATTGGCTAGCAATTACTCTTTTCTGGAAATCAGTGATGAAAGAATAGGAAATATACAAGCCAGGCTCTGTGGCTTCTAGCTGAGATCTGAGGATTGTGGTTCAAAGCCAGCCCCAACACTAAAGTCCATGAGACTCTTATCTCCAATTAACCACTAGAAAACCAGAAGTGGCATTGTGGTTCAAGGCGTAGGGTGGTAGCCTTGAGCTGAAGAGCTCAGGAACGGCACCCAGGCCCAGAGTTCAAGTCCCACAACTGACAAAAAAATAGTTAATATACAATGATACAATAAATAATAAATTATAAATTAATGTTTTATATAAAATATGCTAGAAACAAATCAATAATGACACAATTACTGAAAGAGTTAATGGCTTTGCCATATTGGCATGAAAAAAGATTAGTATGGAAACTATATATATTCAGTAAGGTTCTTCTAACTATGCATTGTCACTCTTTTTGGTCTGAGCTTATCTTAATCAAATAACCTTCAATTAAAGGTTAAAAATACACACTGTTTGTGATGGATTATATATTTAACCATAACACAAAATTAAGCCAAGTGCTCAAAAGTTATAAACTTGGAAAAGTGATTTAACTTACAACGATAATACTGAATGGAATGATTATTCCACCTAATAACGCATAAGGTATGGTGTCTTCTTTGTAAGGGTACTTGATGGACTCATCATTACAGAATACTCCTCGCTGGAAGGGGGTATGCCTTGAAGTAAGAATTGCAAAAGGCAATCCAGCTAGCAAAAAGGAATAAATGAAAATATCATTAAAAGTTATCAAAACTGATTAATGGCAATTACCATCCCAGAGACTGTTTAAAAATGCATTCGCCATGAAAATAAATAAGAGCACATGTAAAAAGGAAATGTAGCAATGCATGCAAAGGAAGTTAGAAGAAGTATAGTTGGGGTAGTTTTTCTACAGGAAACAAAGCCTTCAAGCCCTCTATTGGCCAATTATCAAGGAGTATCTTTCTGCCCAAATACACTAAAAGATTTGGGATAAAATCTCCCATGCTCTTATTGTTAGTTAATTGCCAGGTTTTCAATACTATTACCCTATCAATTAATTTGCCATAGACTTTGTTCCTCATTTTATCACCATATTGCCGTCATATATGTAGAGGTCAGGATGACTGTTTAAGCTAGCAGAGTCTATAAATAAAGCTTTATCCATTTATTTCTGTACTACTTGGAGAAAAGTTATTAGAGTTGCTATGAAAGAAGTCTAAAGCTAACTTTCTTAAGATCAGCAATGGTGTCAAGAACAATAAATATATAAACATGTAATAAAAGCACATTTATCATTAATGCTTTTCGTAAAGATCATACTTCACATTTTCTGCTAAATACAAATTTTATGTAAATGTGAACTTTAATAATACTTTAGTTCTCCTTTACTACACTGGATCTGGCTTAACAAAATACTGCAGTATACTTGACTCATATTGGTTGTGAAAGAGATGCAGTTTAGCATAAACTCTCAACATGAGGTCAACGTGAAGACTAATCATTTGTAAGTTCAAGAACTATCTCTCCATGAAGTACTACTGATGGCCATTTTCAGTTTTTACTAACTACAATGAACTCCTAAATGCTGAGTTGTAATCAAGGCTCTGCTACTCGGCCCAATTGTACTTATCACAACATCAAGTTTGTTCAATCTACAAGGGCCAAAGAAAAGAAGCACATGAAATCATGTGTCTTTCATTGGTACCTCTTTTTGCTTTTCTCTTTTCATTTAAAGACTGAATACATGAACCAAAGTTTATTTCCCTATGTAAGCAATTTGCCAACAGCTGACAACAACACATACCTTAAAAGTCTTTAAAGTATTAAGTCATACTTCTAGTAAACACACACACACACACACACACACACACACACACACACTTACACTGTACACTGGAGTTAACTTTGATAACTGACCCTTAGACTAAGTACCCCCTATATTCAAAGAGAGGAATGGGATGAAATATCCAAGCCTTCAATACATATACTATGGTTTTTACCACAACTTCAAAAGATCTGCAGAAACTTTTTGCACTTATGAGCACATTGTAGAAGTAAATTGAGCAGTGAAATTAGTTCCTGCCCACCCTCTACAGTAACTAAGCATTTAGCCTTCAATCAGCAACCTTATACTAAGCAAATGAACAATCTTATTTTATTTTAGACTTACAGCAAATCATTGCTTCTATAGCTCATTTACTCAGAAGAACCCAATACAAACTAGTGGAAATATTTACTGTTCATATAGCACATTTCTGAATTAGCTGCATTTTAAAAGCTAAGACTAGTGACTGGAGCTGGGAGCCCTCGGGCTGGAGACGCTGCAGCTGCACGATCGTGACCGGGAGCATCTGAGTAATAGCTCATCAAGTCTACAATTAAAAATGGCCTCTAAAAAAACTACACTGCAAAAAATGGGAAAGAAACAGAACGGAAAGAGTAAAAAAGTTGAAGAAGCAGAGCCTGAAGAATTTGTTGTGGAAAAAATACTGGACCGGCGTGTAGTGGATGGGAAGGTAGAATATTTCCTGAAGTGAAAGGGATTTACAGATGCTGATAATACTTGGGAACCTGAAGAAAATTTAGACTGTCCAGAATTAATTGAAGCATTTCTTAATTCTCAAAAAGCTGGTAAAGAAAAGGATGGTACAAAAAGAAAATATCAGTGAATCTGATGACAGCAAATCAAAGAAAAAAAAGAGATACTGCTGACAAACCAAGGGGCTTTGCTAGAGGTCTAGATCCAGAACGAATAATTGGTGCCACAGACAGCAGTGGAGAATTGATGTTTCTCATGAAATGGAAAGATTCAGATGAAGCTGACTTGGTGCTGGCAAAAGAGGCAAATATGAAGTGTCCTCAGACTGTAATTGCTTTTTATGAAGAGAGACTAACTTGGCATTCTTGTCCAGAAGATGAAGCTCAATAATTGTTTGCATTGTTTATGTATATATGTATATATTTATACATATATATAAAATCTGAGTCTTGGTTTTTGAATTAATGGTGTGAAACAACTACATTCTAATGAAAATCAAGTTTGATATGTTGGTTTTGAAAGTAGTATTGGGAGTTATTGAATTTGGTTACTTTGAACAAATATAATTAAGGCTTTCTGTAGTTGCTTCCTTTATCAGAAAAGAATATTTAATACCATAGTATATTTCCTCTGTATTCAGGAACAATTTTTTTAATAAGGCAATTTTTTTCTGGCCATTACTTAATCAGAACAACTTGTCTTTAACTGCTATGTTGAAGGACCATCCTGAATTTTTTTGTGTGTTTGTGTGTGTGTAAACAAAATACTTACATGGGTAGTTTTTTTGTTTCAGAGATTTTGCTTGTTTAGAGGTGTTGGGCATCAGACCCAGAGCCTTGCATATGTAGGCAAATGATGTATCATTGTGTTACATCCCTGGCCCTTGTTTTATTTTGTTGTTGTTTAAGACAGGGTCACTAGGCAGCTCAGGCTGGCCTTGAACTTAGTAGGTAGCCAGGCTAGCCTCAACTTTAGGTCCTCCTGCCTCTGCCATAGATAGCAAATGCAATACGTTTGCAAAATGTCTTGAAAGGAAAAGTGTCTATCAACAGCTTCCCTCACCCAGATGAGACAACTAAGATAAATTTTGATTTCCTTTCATTAAAAGTTTGTGTAATGAGCATTCCTTTACAGAGTATTAAAATCTGCATACTAAAAGCTCATAGATCATGAGCTATCTAAGACTCTGCTCATGGAAATGTAAAATCAACTGGTTAGAGATTTCGACTATTTAGGACCTTCTGGCCTAAATGAGTGGACAAACTATTATAATTGTTGACCTTCATGCTTTTTCTTTACCCTAACTCATTCCTAACATGTAGGCTCAATTTTTTTCAAAAGCCAGAAAAACAACTTTGTAGTAATCAGAATGTTACCCAACTGTATACTGTTTACTTTATTGTAAATAATGGTGAACAGTGGTCAATAGTTTTATATTCCTTTAAAAAAAAAAGCTAAGACTAGATATTAAAGTGGTAAAATGAGTGAATCCATTGTACAAAGAATTTCGTTAGGTGCTACCAGAAATACTAAGCTCAATAAAGCACAGTACATAATTACAGCAAAGAAAACACACAGATACAAGGCACTCAAGGGGAGGAAAGTTGATCTGAATCTCAGGAGTCTACAAGATAGATATAGGTTTGAGGATATGAAGGATCTATGTAGTTACAAAGGTGAGAGATACTGTATTGGACAAAATAAAGTGGGGAAAAAAGCACAAGGCAATGAGGGAAAACAAGATGAGGGGTGGGGAAGGGGGGAAGGGAAATGGGGACTATGACATGTGAAAGGGTATCAATGTGTGGGAATTAAGGCACCATTTATCTGGCAAATATCATGTAACCCTTCTATTAATTACAATAAAAATATATTTTAAAAAAGCACAAGGCAACAGTGATATTAAACAGAATAAAAAACACCTATGATGAGCTAAAGGGAAGTCAGGAAGAAGTAACATAACCAAGCCCACATTGGGAGGAAAGGACATTTCAAGAGATGGAAAGTAGTTCATAATGTTTCAGGATTTTTTTAATTTCCATACTTCCTAAAAGAAGTTTATTTGTTTTGTTTTCAATTTCTTTTTCATGCTGGTCCTGGTGCTTGAACTCAGGGCCTTGGTCACCTTTATATGGACATTAAACATCTCAAATACCCAGAAGTCAATGACATACAATACCAGAGTCTATAGCAGCAAATCATTAAGGAACATGCTGACTCAGGGCTAACTGCAGCAGGCAAGGGTTGAGAAATCTGACACACTAATACCCAGAGCCTGGATATTTGTTGCAAAGAAACCGTACCAGGAACCACATCAACAATCTGGAAGATGAAATTACTCCCTCCATTGGCTGACAAAAGACTCCATTAAAAAAATTGTAAAATATTTCAACAATCACATTCTCTTCTTAATACCTAAATGAGAGAAAAAGGGTGTAGATGGAGGTTAGAAGCCTAAAGAACCCTGAAGTACAGGCTATACTACAGAAGAGTGGCTAGATTGTTATTTTTGCCACTTGACTGTACCCCTTGACTAAACAAACATGATGTATGTATGTATTTAGTCTACCTTCTCTATTAGATCATTTGAAAATCTATTTTTATTTATTTACCAATGGGGGAAAAACCAACTGAAGTAGTCAATTTTGAAAATACAAGTTGAGACTGGTGGCACACAGCTTACCACTTATGCATGAAGCCTAAGCACAAAAAAATATAAAAAGTAGAAGTAAAAATACAGGAGGCCCAAAAAAAATACTTGAGGTAAAGTTCAATGGTAGAGCACTTACTTGACCAACATGAAGAAGAAAAGAAGAAAGGGAGAGATAGGGGGAAGAGAGTTTGGCCTAGTGGTAGAGTGCTTGTGTAGCATGAACAAAGACCCAGGTTCAATTCCTCGGTATCACATACATAGAAAAAAGCTGGAAGTGGTACTGTGGCTCAAGTGGTAGAGCTCTAGCCTTGAGAAAGTCCAAGGACAGTGTTCAGGTCCTGAATTCAAGCCCCAAAACTGGCAAAAAAAAAAAAAAAGAGAAAGATAGGAAGAGGAAGGAAGGGAAGAGGAAGGGAACAAGTCAGTTATCGAAAGATATTAGTGAGAATATAAAATGTAATCCTCATATATTGATATAGATCGACATGTATTTATGACATACAAAGATTCAGATTAATTTTAATTATGCACTTAAATGTATGTGCCAGTGATTGCACATAGATTTTTTTTCCTTGAATACTTGACTGTAGAACATGACATTTGAAATATGATGTAAAAACTCAGTTTAAATTAAAAGAATGTAATCCTACTTACTAAAATAGCAAAAAAAAAAAGTCAGCACTGCATTTCTTTTCCTTTGTTTCACTTATATTCAAGAGATTGAAACTGTGGTGACTGCTAGAGAATCTGTCCAGTTCATGGATAAAACCAAGTGAAGGGGCCGGGAGTTTGGCCTAGTGGTTAAAGTGCTGGCCTAGCATGCACGAAGACCCGGGTTCGATTCCTTGGTACCACATATATAGAAAAAGCCGGAAGTGGTGCTGAGGCTCAAGTGGTAGAGTTCTAGCCTTGAGAAAGTCCAAGGACAGTGCTCATGCCCTGAGCTCAAGCCCAGGACTGGCAAAAAAAAAAAAAACAAGTGAAGTGGGGAACATGAAGATAATGTGAGAAAATATAGCTTAGAAAACAATGTATCAGAAATGAAAATAACTACTGAATTATATAAAAAAGCAAGCAGCAGAGTCAGATGTGAGAATGAATCCCTATACTCCCAGAAACCGGAAGACTGAATGAAGCAAGATAACTGGATGGTAAGATATTATCTAACAAAACAAAACAACAACAACAAAAAGGTTGTTAAGTACTATATAACTGAAAGTCTTACCTGAACTATCACATGAATGTCTTTCCTGTAAACCATTCAGAATAGTGACCTTATTCAGCATGTACTCTTGTTATGTGACTTGGAATATACTTCATTAATATTACTCTTTACTAGGAGCAAAATTTTAAACTGAAAAATAACTATTTTCACATCTACAGTGAAGATTACAGCTAATACAGACTGAAGATTTTAATTTTTTTCTTAATTAAATTTTACAGAAAGACCTGTAATTCCATATAAGCAGCTTAATGTTTAACATATTTAAACACAACTCAGTGTATACAACAAAAGGCACCCAATTCTTACAAATTCCAGAAACTTAAAAATGTATTATTTTTGTTGACATTAAGGAACATTTCATTTACCAAGTTGTAGCACAGCAAAGAAATTGAGAGCTTAATGTCTCCTGTTCAACTATTAATTGAGCCCCAGCTCTAAGTGGGAACTCTCATGTAGAGTTTGTGAGCATGCCCAACTCAAGTCATATAATGACTAATATTAAAATGAGGGCAACATGATTTGCTGATGAATTGACCAGGTATAAAGAAAGAGTAACCAAAAATGACTTCAAGTCTTTCCTTTTGAGTAACCATAAGTCTAAAGTTGCATTAACTGAGATGAGATAGACAGGAGAATGAATGGAGGCAAGGGATTCCAGCAGTTGGTTCTTGGACTCAAACTGCTTTAGGTGCCTTATCTACTGGTAAAGATGTTAAGTAGGCAGAGAATGGAAAATCTGGAAACGTGGAGAACAGGCTAAAGTGAAAATTTGGCAGAGATTGTATTTGAGGTAAGAAACCAGATGAGAGAGCAAGCACAGGAGAAATAAGGATCTAAGCACTGATTCAGAGCACTGCAAGTTAAAAAAAAAAGTCAGGGGAAAGAGAAAGATCTTATAAAAAAAATTTTTTTTAAGTATTTGGTGCCAAGCAGCTTACACCTGTAATCCTAGCTACTCAGGAAGCTGAAATCTGAGGATCATGGTTGAAGCCAGACCAGGTAGAAAAGTCCATGAGACTCTTATCTCCAATAAATCACTCAAAATCAGGATGTGAGCTGTGGCTCAAAGTGATAGAGTGCTAGCCTTGAGTAAAAGAACCCTGGGGCAATGCCCAGACCCTGAGTTCAAGCCCCACAACAAACAACAACAACAAAATATCAGGTAAAATGGAATTAATACCAGGAGTCTGGTGCTGCTGGTTCATACCTGTAATCCTAACTACTCAGGCAGGCTGAGATCTGGAGGACAGTTCAAAGATAAGATGATTCAGGTTCAAGACCTACATAGTGGGTTACACAGTGAGACTCTGTTTCAACAAACAAATAAATGCAGTATACCATTTATAATAGCTCAAAGTATTGAAATACTGTAGACATAAACGTAACGACATGTACAAAGAATCTGTGTATTGAAAACTATGAAACAGTGATGAAAAGAGCTGATGTTCTATAAAGACATCATTTTCATAGACTAAAGTCTTAGCAAGGTAATTTCAGGGGCTGGGAGTCTGGTCTAGTGGTCAAGTGCTTGCCTAGCATGCACTGGGTTCAATTCGTCAGTACCATATACATAGAAAAAGCCAGAAGTGGTGCTGTGGCTCAAGTGGTAGAGCCTGAGCCTTGAGAAAACCCAAGGACAGTGGCTCGGTCCCTGAGTTCAAGCCCCAGAACTGGCAAAAAAAAAAAATAATGATGTCAAATCTCCCCAAACTAATCTATACATTTAATGTAATTCTTATCAAAATTCCACCAGGATCTTTTCACAGACATGAACATATTCATTTCACATTTACACAGAAGGGTGAATGACCAAGAAGAGCCCAAAACAATTTGAAAAAGAACAAGAAAGTTGCAAGTTACACTCCCTGATTTTGGAGAAAAACAATCCTCTCTTTTTTTTGGCCAGTCTTGGGCTTGGGCTCAGGGTCTGAGCACTGTCCTTGGACTTTCTCAAGGCTACAGCTCTACCACTTGAGCCTCAGCACCACTTCCAGCTTTTTTTTTTTTCTATGTATGTGGTACCGAGGAATCGAACCCGGGTCTTCATGCATGCTAGGCAAGCACTTTAACCACTAGGCCAAACTCCCGGGCCAACAATCCTCTATTTTCTGCTCTCCACTCAATTCTAAACTATTTGGTGTGTGCATGTATGTGTATTTACCATCTAATATACACCTACAGTAATCAACTTTGTGTAGAAGACTACACAGAGCCAGAAGTGGTGCTGTGGCTTGAGTGGTAGAGCTCTAGCCTTGTGAAAGCCCAAGGATAATGCTCAGGCCTTGAGTTCAAGCCCTAGGACTGAAAAAAAAATATTTCATGTCAACTGTAAGAGTGACTCAAGTTATAATATATCTGCTACTGAGTACCTGTCTACCAAGGTACTGGAAACTCCAGTACCACAAAAATAATTTAATTAGGGCCAGGAGTTTGTCCTACTGGTAGAGTTCTTGCCTAGCATCCATGAAGACCCCGGTTCGATTTCTCGGTACCACATACATAGGAAAAGTTAGAAATGGTGCTGTGGCTCAAGTGGCAGAGTGCTAGCCCTGAAGAAAAAGCCCAAGGACAGTGTTTGGGCCCCGAGTTTAAGTCCCAGGACTGTCAAATAATAATAATAATGACAATAATAATTTAATTAAGTTATTTTGTGGCTGGGGCTAGAGTTTAGTGACGGAATACAAGTTAAGAATTTGCAAAACCTGGATTTGATCTCTGACATCACAGGAGTAAAATAACCATCCAAACACAGTCCATCTGCAGGATGTGGTTATATAGGGTTCTAAATTTTATCTTAAAATCTTTTCCATGAATCTCAAGAAACACTTGGCTATATAGTCTACCTCTCCTGGTTTGCTCATGGATGCATTTGTTAAGAGTTATTTATACCAAATGCTATGGGGAAGGGAAGTAGTTGTCACTCTACAAGAATTCTTTGTGGCCGGGTGCAGAGGCTCACGCCAGTAATCCCATGACCTACAAAAAAAAAAAAAAGAATCTTTTCCAGACTTAAACCCTTAAAATGTTACTGACAAAGAAAACAGCTAAACTGGCTGAACTGGACCTTGACAGAGCTTTAGGAATACTTGTTACAGCGCATACACATGAAATAGCAACACAAACCAACACATCACAAATCCAGAAGTATATCTGGAATCAACTCATTACTTCACTCTATGTGACATCTAGAGTCTAGGCATATTTGTAGTCTAGAATCATTCTAGATATGGTGATAGGCATTATATCGGCAGAACTACCCTAATTCCATATTTTTAGAATTAGCAAAGAGGATTAGACATTGACTCTTCCAGAGTTTCAGAACTTTAGGCACTCCTATTTTTGCTCACACTTCCCAATCACTGAGTAGGATATAATGAAAAAAACTGCCCTACACATTTATTTGCTATGGCTTACATCACCAACCCTGTATGTCAATCACAAAGAAGTTAATTTCACATAAGAGTTTTTTTTTTTTTTCCTTTCCCCAAGTCCTGGGGCTTGAACTCAGGGCCTGGGCAGTCCTTGGACTTTCAAGGCTAGTGCTCTACCACTTGAGTTACAGCAATACTTCTGGCTTTTTCTGAGTATGCAGTACTGAGGAATTCAACCAGGATCTTCATGCATTCTATGCAAGCACTTTATTACTAGACCATGCTCCTGGCCCCAACATAAGTGGTTTTAAGCATACGCTTTTAACTATACTTCTAAATTTGGCAGTTTAAACAATACTAAAGGCAATGAGAGAATGTCTAAGAAATTAAATCATTTAACTTCATAATGTCTTAAAGCTTTCAAAATCTCAGTTCTTTTAAAACATGATACCATAATTCTTAATTTATCTCATATATCAAAACTAACCTGAACAAACAAAGGCATAAGACTTATACCATGTACTATGACTAATCACATTTCATTGTATAGATATTAAAGATTATGAGGTATTTCCAGAGCCATGCTGAGGAATATTTCCTACATAAGGAAAACCAATCAAACAACCTTTAAAATTTCCAGAAAGTTTCATCCCAAGTGTTTTAGAAAATTTGCTATGGATTTGGATAAAATCTTCACTAAGAATACCTTTAAAATCAGCCTTTTGTTTATTCAGGTAGTCAAAAATATCTTAATATCCTAAAGGTATATTACATAATGAAATTTGAAATAGTCCCATACACAGTTGTACTAAATATCCCAAACATTTCTTTTAATTTTAGGACTAAACATATCAGAAGAGGCAGGCACCAGTAGTACTAGCTACTCAAGAGACTAAAATCTGAGTGTTGAGGTTTGAAGCCAGCCTGGGGCACAAAAGTCTACAAGACTTTCATCTCTAATTAAGAAGGGGAGGGAGAAAGGGAGTGAAGGAAGGAGGGAGGGAAGAAAGATGGCTGGAAGTCAAGGAAGAAAGAAGGGAGGAAGGGAAGAGGGGAGGGAGGGAGGGAAGAAGGGAAGGAGGGAAGGGAGGGAAGAGAGGGAAGGGAGGAAGGAGGGAGGGAGAAAGGCAGGCAGGCAGACCCTGTATCATATTAAGTAGTCGTATACAGTGATTATAAGTCAGGTTATAAGTATAAGGTAATGTTTCTTGGTCAATGTCATCCTTTCCTTCATTATCCTCCACTTTCCTCTCCTTGTCCCTACTCACAAGTTACATTGTTCACTTTTTACATGATGTACATTGAATACAAATGACTATAACATTTGTTCACCTTTCTTTTCTCCATTCCTGTGGCCCCCTTCTTTGCCTACCCCCCCCAAAAAAAAACCCTATTTCTACTTCCTGGTATTCATTCTGATATATTAGTTGTTCAGAGAAGTTAGGCCTTTGAATTCCTAAGTATACCCTCGTTTAGTCAGTCTGTGGGTAAAAGCATTAAGCACTATTTATGTTATTACACATATATTTTAGATTTAGCCAAAATATGCTTACAAAAGTAGTTAACAAGTTATATGAAGTACAACTCTGAAATACTGCTTCTTTGTGATATTTATATCCACTATGAGGAAAATCTTTTGAAACAAACATTATTGTTTACCAAAACCACACTATTTTATTAGAATATATAAGCACATTTTTTTTTCCAGTCCTGGGCTTGGGCTGAGGACCTGAGCACTGTCCTTGGGCTTTCTCGAGGCTAGAACTCTACCACTTGAGCCACAGCCAAACTACTGGCCCTATATGACACATTTCTAAGTGTTTTAGCACACAATGTGTGTGTGTGTGTGTGTGTGTGTGTGTGTATTGAACTCAGGACCTTGAACAAGGTAGGCAAATGTTGTACCAATAATAAAATACATCCCCATGTCTTCGTTTATTTTTTTCCTTTTTTTGTTTTTTATTGTAATTAGTAAAAGGATTACATGATATTTGCCAGATAGAAGGTGCATTAATTCACATACATTGATACCCTTTCACATGTCTTGGTACCCATTTCCCTCCCCCCCTCGTTTATTTTTTAAAAGCAGTTTTAGGCTTAGGGAAAACCTGAACAAAAATATCATATACTACTTCCCTTTCATTCCTACCCCTCAGCAGTTTCCCTTATTATAAACATCTCATATTAGTGTAGTACATGTGTTATAACTCTACACCAATATTAGCATACTGTTACTGATCAAAGACCACAGTTTTAGAGTTCATTCTTTACATTATGTAATTTTATGACCTTTGATAAATATACAATATCCTGCACCTACCATTACAGTGTCATAGAGGATCATTTTATTTTTTTAAAATCCTATGTTCGGGGCCGGGAGTTTGGCCTAGGGGTAGAGTGCTTGCCTAGTATACACGAAGACCTGGGTTTGATTCCTCGGTACCACATACATAGAAAAAAAAGCTGGAAGTGGTGCTGAGGCTCAAGTGGTAGAGCTCTAGCCTGGAGAAAGCCCAAGGACAGTGCTCAGGCCCTGAGTCCAAGCCCCAGGACTGGCAAAAAAAAAAAAAAAAAATCCTATGTTCTACATATATAACCTTCTTCTATCCTTTTCTCAAACTCTGGTAGTCACTCTGTCTACAGTACTGCCTTTTAACATAATATCATAGTTGGGTATCTTACAATCTATCGTCTTTTCAATCTGAAAATCACACAGTATGTAATCTTTTCAGATTAAGCCATTTGAGCCACAGTACCACTTCTCAGTATGTGGTACCACTCTACCACTGGGCCAAACTCCTGGCCCTTATGAATTCTTAATTATAATTCCTAATGATATCTCTCTTCATATGTTAGCATGACGTTTGTATATCATCTTAAATGAAGTGCTTTTCAGATCTTCTATTTTTAAGTTAGGTTGTTTTCTTATAGTTAAGTTTCTTTGCGAGTGATTACCCATGGCTCACAGCTATAATCCTAGGAAACTGTAAGGATCATAGACCAGACCAAGCAAAAAATATACAAGTAATCATCTAAATTAATAAGAAACTGAGCATGGTTCACACTAGTCATCACAGTTAAGCAGAAAATGTAAACAGAAAGGCTTGCCCAGTCATAAACCAGACACCTTCTCCAAATATAACTAAAACCAAAAAGATTACAGATGTGTAGCTTAAGTGGTAGGGGACCTAAAATGTTGGCCCCGAGTTGAAACCCCAGTACTACCTAAAATATATATATATATATGTACATTTTTGCATATTTTGGATACAAGTCTTTCATTAGATGTTTTGTAAACATTTTTCATAGTTTGTTTATTCACTCTTTTAACAGTATTTTTCACAGAGCAATTTTTAATTTGACCTAAGTCCAACTTATCCATTATCTACTGATGGATCATGCTCTGGTGCTGTAAAACTCACTGTTGGATCAAGGGTGTAGATTTATTTTGAATTACCAAAAAACTTGGATCGAAGATGTAGATTTATTTTGAATTACCAAAAAAACTTCAAATAAGTGGTGGCGCACACCTGTAATTCCAGCACAGCACTAGGGAGAATGAGACAGGATCATTAGTTTAAGAACAATATGGATTACATAGTGAGGGGAAAAAAAAATTCAAACAACAGTGCTATAATTATAAGTTCAAACAATTTCTTATGGTCTAAAAAAGAAAACACAACATGTTGAGTGATAATCCCTTTGCACAAGTACTTAAAGATAAAATATAATTTTTAAAAAGGACAATTACATAACATTTTCAGCTAGTTTCCAAAATATCACTTTTAAAAAAGGAAAATTTATGAAATATTAACATACATGTCTTCATTTTATTTAATTCCATTTGTTTGATAATAACTACTACCATGTCAATTCAGCTTAACTCCAAGTCATATCTTACTATCAGATATTTATTTGAAAAAGCTTTTTGAGGAAAAAAAACAGTATTTGTTTCCTTGCTAAAGATATTTAAAATACAGAGGAAATAAATGCACCTTCGTATTCAAGAAATATGGTGATGTAAAGGCTGGTTTCTTAATTGGAGAAAAGTTTCTTGTTTATCATCATTTAGAGTTATGTGGAAAATAAAGGCTCTGTAAATTCTTATGAAAAATGTTCTTTCTTTAGACAATTGTCACAGCTGGAATAAACTAGAAACATCCCTTAATAATTAGCTTTTTGACATAAAAAATGTTCTAAATGCTTGGGTATGGTGTATGTATTTGTTATACATATATTTATAAAACATATGTAAATATTTTGATAACTTTTACTTTATATAAATAGGCTTAATGGAAAGAAAAATTTATGTAACTATTCAGTACATACTTTTTTTTTTTCAGCACTAAGGATTAAACCCAGGGCTTCACACTTTGTAAGAAAATATTCTGCTGCTGAACTACATACGCAGTCTAATATATTTCTAATAAAAATTGAAACTCTATTATTTTTTTTCTTTTTCTTTTTCTTTTTTTTTTTTTTGCCACTCCTGGGCTTGAGCTCAGGACCTGAGCACTGTCCTTGGACTTTCTCAAGGCTAGAGCTCTACCACTTGAGCCTCAGTACAACTTCCGGCTTTTTTGTATGCATGTGGTACCAAGGAATTGAACCTGGGTCTTCGTGCATGCTAGGCAAGCACTTTAGCCACTAGGCTAAAGTTCTATTATTTTTATTTTAACTGCTGAAATTTTCCCAATTATTTAAAGAAGAAAAATATATGCTTTGCAGTTAAAATTTTCTAGCTCTATTTTATTAACCATCTACTACAGTTTAAGTGCTGTATCTGGCACTGAGGGTATGATAAGTGAACAAATCAGATTGTCCCTATACTCTTAGTAAAGTATTGTTTTATTGCCTATTGAATGCTAGCACAATAGCACCTATGTCACCATCCAAGCAAAGGAGACAACATGAGTAATAAATTGTTTGGATACTAGCTTCCTGGACCACTACTAGAAGACATTTAAAAAAAAACTTATTATGCTATAAAACCTGACAAATGCTAATTCCTCTCTTGCTACCATTCAGAAATTCTAAAGCTACTTTGCCATAAAAATTGGGGCCAGGAGTTTGGCCTAGTGATAGAATGCTTGCCGAGCATGCACGAAGACCCAGGTTCGATTTCTTGGTACAACATACATAGAAAAAAAAAGCTGGAAATGGTGCTATGGCTCAAGTGGTAGATATCTAGCCTTGAGAAAGCCCAAGGACAGAGCTCAGGCCCTGAGTTCAAGCCCCAGGACTGGCAAAAAAAATTATTCATATATTACTTTACCCCTAAAAATTAGATATATAACACCTCTCTTAATCAGACCAAATTTTCTTCTCAATATTGCTTTAATATCAATTCACTTAGGAACACTAAACCTTTTTAAATATATATATATATATTTTTTTTTTTTTTAATCAATCATGGGACTCAAACTCTGGGCCTGGGTGTTGTCCTAAGCTCTTCAGCTCAAGGCTACCACCATACCCCTTGAGCTACAGCGCCACTTCTGGTTTTCTGGTGGTTAATTGGAGATAAGAGTCTCATGGACTTTAGTGCCTGGGCTGGCTTTGAACCACGATCCTCAGATCTCAGCCTCCTGAGTAGTTAGGATTACAGGTGTGAGCCACCATGCCAGGCTTTTTAATATTTCTTGACAGCATTATTCTCTCAAATTTTGATACATACTGTTTGCTCATTTTACTTTGGGCCATTCATCTATTTCTCACTAATTTATAGGATATATAAAGAGATTAAACCTTTTCCATATAGATTCATGGTTTATACTAATGTATTTTGGGTCAGTACGAATAATATAATGTATCATTAAAACATTGATAATACTATTCACACATACATACACACACATAAGGAAAAACAGAAGCAATGGCGACACTATTTTAGGCTAAAAATTTTTACTTAAAGATCATGCAGAAATCAATGTCCAAGGAAGACAACTACTCACAATTAACAATCAAGGTGATTTAAAATATCCTATCAAAGATGCATAAGAATTTTCAATTTCCAAGCTATAGTCCATATATATACTAACTGCAAATTTGCATGGAGATTCAAGTTTTCACCCTTTTCTGAAAACATGATAACAACAGTAAATGAATTGCCTTTATAAAGAATTACCAAAGGAAAATGAAGACCTATACAAAGCCAAACCAAGTGAGGAAAATAGGCTAAATCCAAATTAGATCTTAAAATAACCAAAGAAACTTTAAGTCAAATAATATAATACTACTGTTCGTAACGCTGAGATCTGGGAACTGCAGGGTTTTTTTGTTTTGTTTTGTTTTGTTTTTGCCAGTCCTGGGCCTTAAACTTAGGGCCTTGGCACTGTCCTACCACTTGAGCCACAGCACCATTTCTGGCTTTTTTTCTATGTATGTGGTACCAAGGAATCAAACCCGGGTCTTCGTACATTCTAGGCAAGCAGTGTACCACTAGGTTAAACTCCCAGCTCAGAATTGTAGTTCTTAGCCAGCCTAGACAGGAGAATCTATAAGACTCTTATTTCCAATAATCTATTCAGAAAAAGCTGGAAGTAGTGCTATGGCTCAAATGATAGAGTGCCAGCCTTGATCACAAAAAGGTTCAGGGTCAAGGACTAAGCCCTAAGTTCAAGTTACAGAACAGGCAAGCCAAAAAAAATGTTTATCATGTTTTTTTTCTATCATCCTAAATTTGAGTGCTCATCATCAAATTATAGTGTGTGTATAAGGTTACATCAAACACAATTCATTTTATTGAAAATTAATTATATTCTATATGTGATGTAATGCATAATTTATTATATACATAAATTATTAAAACTAATAAATATTCCACAAGAATTTTAGCATAAACAATCAGAATACTTAAGATCTAGAAGCTAGCTAAAATTACTTCTTTTAATATAAATGAGTTTAAGTTATTATTATTTTACAAGTCAATTATTTCAACAATAAACTCACAGAATTAATTCCTAGAACTCAGGGATATATGCCAAGTCCTATCACTCTTATTTAAACTGCTTATTATGTTCCTATTTAGTTTAATAAGTATTTCAAAAATACATGCTACGAAGACAAAATCAAGGCACAAAACTGAATTTGTATTGCATTCATAATGATATACAAACTGTCACACTAAATGTTGGTAATAGTTGCTGAAGACCATTAGGAAAATAAATAACACTGCTTAGTAAAAACGTAAATAAATAAAATGAATCCAGATCTATGAAATGGAAACCAAAGCACTCAGCTATTAGGCTTAGCCAATTTTGAGACAAAATAGGAAAGAGAAGCCAGACATTCTTACTGTAGAACAAGACTATTGCTGAATTTACCAAACAACTAAAATATTCAAAGTGCCTGGAGAAGCCAACTGACAGAAGTCAGAGAAGTGAAGAAAGAAATAATGGCTGATCTGCTGTACTCCTAAGCCATTCAAGAAGGTAAATCTTTGCTCTGCTAAAGATTTTTTCTATTTCCAAGTCACATAAAAAGACAAAAGATAAAGTTCAGAAATCAGAGCCAAAGATAAAGTAAGGACAATATCCCAAGTGGCAATCTTAACTTAGTGATCTGATCTAGAATGGAAGATTTCACTTATCTAAAATAGTAAAATCCAATATTTTCCTTAAAAAATCAATAAACTCTATTAAGTATCACAACTTCAAAAATAGCAATACAATTTTAATGCATTCTACAGATTCTATTCTACTTGTGCTTCCCTGTGTCAATGGAGGAGGTAAACCTTGCTTGATTCGTTTTTTCAAACTAGTAAGTAAACAAAATTTTTATGAGCTCAATTTCCACTTGCTGCTACAACAAAGCAAATATTATCTGAGTTTCAATTCCATCATAAAATAGCCTAGCCAACTTGAACAACTTATCTGGGCCTGCATTTCTTCACTCATATACTGAAAGGGGTTGGTTCAAATGGCTTAAATGAGCTCCTTACATTCTAAAATAATCATTCTATCATTCCTCCAAATGACAAGCTGCTTTAGTTTACATCCTTTAACTGAAAAATCACCTATGGGTTAATAAACAGTAGGGTTTATTCCTCAATTAACTATTCACTGTAAAAACATGTTGAAGAAAGAAGTTGGATTTACCCCCACCATCTCCATCACTTCATCCAACCTCCAGCACAACAAACCCATCACTACCTACTTAATAATTTACTTACAGAGGAGATGGGTAAGCCAACCCCCAATATGATGAGCATAGTGGATGTGACGGTACCATCATGGTACGGATACTTGATGCTGTTGTCTGTACAGAAAAAGCCTCTCTGAAATGGATATATTTGGCCCAAATTTAGAACAGCCATAGGCATGGAAGCTGTTGGGGAAGGGAGAAAAAGACACAGATGATTAAATTCAATTCACTCCTTTAGGAAGTAAAGGCTACTCAATGGGATGCAAATTTTACCCATAATTCGCCCTTTCTGGAGGAAGGCCAGTATTTCACAACACCCAAGAGTGAGGCTGATGCAATCATGCAATATTTTCTCATCCATTTGCTTTCACTGACCTCTGATTTTAAGCACAATGAGGAAACAAACTGCCATGAAGAAGAATAAAATTGATGTATGGAAAAATAAAAGCTGAAAAAGCAGGAAAGTTTTCTATTTGTATATACTGTAGGACTAATTCATATTTTACTAAATTGATAATTATCTTAAATATGTTCAAGGAAAAAGGCAAAATACCAGAAATAATTTTAACAGCATTTCAAAGTATTAAGATAAAAATTGACTTTACATTGGAATTTAAACCAATAGTTAAAAAAAAACAGAAGTGCTAAGTATATCTAATAATAAAAGCAGAAAGAAATAAACAAGCCTTTTGTTTTCCAAAGATAGTGTTAAGAAATGGATTTATTAGAAAGTTCTTTTTAAAAGAAAGATTCTTTAGGGGATGGTCAAACTATTCTATATCTTGACTGTGACAGTAATTACGGACAGTATTTTTACTACACATAAATCCAACATGAAATAGCTTAAAGACAGAGGTATGCCATGAAAACAGAAATGTGACTAATTATTAAAAACAGTATAAGGGAAATTTGGAATTTCAGAGGTCAATATGAATTGAGAGAGAAAAGACATTACAAAAGAGGCAGCTGAGCTGAACTTGAAACAGCAAGTAAAGCACAAGCAATAAGGAAGAGAGCATTTAGTAGCTGAAGGATCCAAGTGTAGCTTGAAAGTGCATCAAAACCAGCAGTAGGAACAAGCAAGGAGTGTCCAAGATAACATGACATTTTATGGCCAACAAACAAATACGGCATGCTCACAACATGATAGTCACACAATTAACAGATTAACTCAATCCTTACCTTGACCCTACAAAATTGGTACAATCAGTAATCCCATTTCTTACTAACACCACTACAGATTAGTAATGAAAACATTACTGAAACTATAAATGGGTAGCCAACACAGGCTACCGACGAGTTGTTTCTACAGTCAGTGAACAATATGTCCTTCCCATGATACATGTGATCTAGCTAGAGTAACAGGTTAGAACTTCCGCAAGGAAGACATGCAGTCTCTCCTTCCCCCTTTCCCGTGGTATTGGGATTAAACTCAGGACATCGTACAGGAACTATACTATTTGAGCCATATCTTCAGTAACTTTTTTGCACTGATTATTTTCACTTAATGCCTAGACCAGCCTGACTGCAATCCTACTTGTGCTTCCCTGTGTCAATGGAGGTAACAGGTACTTACCAATGCTCTCAGTCATTATTCTTCCCTGCAGCTGAGATATGCCACAGCACCTAGACACTAGGTAAGACAATCTCACAACCTTTTTACACTCAGGATAGCCACAATTCCTTGACCTCTGCCTCCAAAATGCCTTGGAATACCGGCTTGAATCACTGCATCTGACCAGATAGTTCCTTCTTATCTGTCCCATGGCACCCTCTACATATGTCTACACTATATTTGAAGTTGCTTTTTACACATTTTTCAAATCTAAGGGCAAATACAGTATTATCTTGCTATCATTTTTACTAGACACACAGTTCAATCTGAACTAAAATGTATTAAGTGGATAAATGTATAAAATTCAATGTAAAGATCAGAAGAGGTTAGTATAAGAAGCTGTAACTTAAGCCAGGAGGACAAAACAACAGGTCTCAGAAAAGACAAAGTCAACAATAAGAGGGACAGTGCAGTCAGGCAAGAATTAATATTTCTAGTAAAATCATGAAAAAAAAGACTGCAGAAGATGGAAACTGTAATTATCACTCAAGAGGGCAGGGAATAAATATAGCTACCTTAATTAGCTGCAAAGTGAGGGGGGGGGGGAAACTTCAAAGAAGAACAATGCTGTGACCTAAAAGCCAAAGTTTAACAAACTGTGTATGTAGTACATAGCTAG
The DNA here is from genome assembly GCF_031878675.1 of Megascapheus bottae. Taxonomy (NCBI): domain Eukaryota; kingdom Metazoa; phylum Chordata; class Mammalia; order Rodentia; family Geomyidae; genus Megascapheus; species Megascapheus bottae. The sequence continues at coordinate 55,290,804 of NC_143512.1, read as the reverse complement.
GTAAAGGCAGAAACCAAATGATAATATATCAAGGAAATTGAGAGTTCAATAAAGACTCTAAGAAGAAAAAGTTGCCTGGGAATGTGACTTAGTGGTAGAATGCTTGCTTAGCATGCATGAAGCCCTGGTTTTATGTTCCACATAAACATAAAAAGCCAGATGTGGTGCTGTGGCTGAAGCGATAAGAGCACTAGCCTTAAGCAAAAGCAGCTCAGGGACAGTGCCCAGCCCTAATTTCAAGCCCTAGGCAAAAAAAAAGAAGTCATCATTCACTAAGAAATATTAATCTTTACTATATAAAAGCAATGATAACAAGTGTTAAATCTTTAAAAATAATTTTAAAAATATTTAAGTTAAAGAGACTAGATTGACTTTAATTCCCACTTGCTCAGTATTTTTCCTATAGATCTCATCTAAGACATTTAAATAGTAGAGGCTGTGGGACCCAAACAATGGTAGGTGGACTGAGCAGCTGAAATGTGGACTCATTTACTAGGTCTAAAACTATGCCTTCTTGGTGTGAGCAACAACACGGCAAGAAGTTCCAGATAAATGACACACTCACTCAGGTAAATATTCCGCTAACCATATGGAGAAGAAGGGCACATGGCTTAATAACATTGCTGCTATATTTCTCAAATGGATTTTTTGGAGGGAAAATGGTACTTTAGATTGCCTAGTAAGTGCAAGATAGTCTAGCTCAGGCACCTGTTTAATAACTGAAGAGATTCTCCTTGGACTCAGCATTTATCTATTTATTTGTTATAACTGCTGGAGCCTCCAACTTGCTGCCTCATCTTTATAAAGAGTAGAATAAGTGATAAGTGCTAGTACAGAAGTATGGCAGACTGAATATAACAATTTGAGCTGGCAGATTAGTGATTCTGCAGAGAGGGTTTATGTGAAAGCTACTTTCAGAATGAAGCAACTGGAGAACCATGAATCCTTTGAGATCTTGTCATAAGTTGGACATTGTGCCAGTATGTATATACTTTATTGCAAAGATAGACTTCTTTCTACAGGGTCAGAGCTGTGGGGTGTACAAGGCAGGGCATTTACAGCATCCAGAATCACATTTGTACAGCAGTGTATTAAATGAACAGACACTTGTGGCAGATTCCTTTGATAACACTATAGCTTGCTGGAAAATGGAGTTTCTGACCTAGGATTAAGCACATACCAGGACACAGAGGGAAGGGCTTAGTGTAGAATACAGTGATGAACCAATTGGTAGTGTAAGTGGCTCTTCAGACTTCACTAGGCTTCATCTGCCAAGACATACCTCAACACACTCACAGGGCTCCTGGACCAGATCACTATAATGGTTCTATAGAAGTGCAAAGTCAAGTCACTCTAAAAGTCCTAGAAGTTATATCCTCAAAGTACATGATCAAGATGTGGCCAACTATGAGAGAAAACAACTGCAAGTACTTAAAGACATTGTCTCTATGAATAAAACCACCCCTGCAACCAAGCCATTTTTTTTAACAAATACATTATAGTTCAGTATTTGACCTGAAATTTTACCAGTTATGACACCTAAGAGTCGTCAAGACTCCAGAGATAGTAAATTTGGCTTTACTTAGTTTTGAAATGTCTTTGCCTTGGTGTTAAATGCTACTTATACATCATGGACTTGTAAACAGGGAGCCTGGGGGAAGGCTGATGGCCTTGGTTGAAATACAGAAAATTCAGGAAGCTATTGGGATGATAGGAGCTATGTCTCAAGGATAACTAACCAGAACAAACTGACAGGAAAAAACACAACCTCGTTTTTTTCCTGCCATGCTTTCCATTGTCCAAACTCATCCAGAAGATCTATCTCCTGGCACTGATGACAGATACACTGTCATGTTCACTGGGAAATATGTCAGTTCTGGAAGCAGGAGAAGATAAGGCTAGTCAGACAATCAGTAGGGAGCAGATGATATCTAAAAATTGCCAGCTTGAGAATTTAACAAAGGACCTATTTACAGAGCCTATATTAAATCTGTATTAAGATTGTACACTAAGAGCTGCAGACATGGCACAAGTGATTCAGGGCCTGATTAGCAAGCTGAAAGTTCTAAGTTCAAATGCTAAATACCACCAAACAAGATTACACATGAAGGCTAGATGCTAGATTGACCAAGCTAAGGATGTGGAGGGTGGGAAGACTGAGATCATAAGGATCACAAGACAAGCCCAGGCTGAAAAGTTTGTCAGACTCCACCTCGATAGAAGAAAACCAAGTATGGTAGCATATTCCTGTTACCCTAGTCCAAAAAAGTTGGGAACCAGAACAAGAAGTGAGATTTTTACCTCAAAAGGTAACCATGGGGGGTGGGAGTGTAGCCTAGTGGTAGAATGCTTGCTTAGCATACATGAAGCCATACCCCATACAAAGAAAAAGCCGGAAGTGGTGTTGTGGTTCAAATGGTAGAGCACTAGCCTTGACAAAAACCCCAGGATTGCCTGTCCACCCCACAAAAAAGTAACAAAGCACTAGTGGCTCATATGTGCAATCCTAGTTACTCAAGAGGCTGAGGTCTGAGAATCGCAGTTCAAAACCAGCCTGGAAAGAAAAGTCTTACCTCCAATTAACCACAAAAAAAAAAAACCTGGAAGTGGATCTGTGGCTCAAGTGGTAGAGCACTAGCCTGAAGAAAAAAGCTCAAGGACAGTGTCCAGTCCCCGAGTTCCAGTCTAGGACTAACAAAACAAAACAAAAGCAGGGATAAGTCTGACATATTTCAGTTGACATGAAGCTCTCCAGTTGCATGCATTTTCCTGTAAATGACAGGAATCTCTCCTTTAACTCTATTGTATGTGTTAACATTTAATCAGTCAACCAATAAGCTAGCCAGGCACTTGTGGCTTATGCCTATCATCTTAGCTACTCAAGAAGCTGAGACATGAAGAACATAGTTCGAATCCAGCCTGGGTAGGAAAGTATGGAAGACTCTTATGTCCAAAACTGTGGCTCAAGTGGTAGAGCAGTAGCTGAGCTAAAAGCTAAGGGACAGCACCTAGGCTATGAGTTTAAGTCTAATATTGGCTGAACAAAAAAAGAAAATACCTCTAAGGATTGGCGAGGGGTCACAGTGGTATCAGGCCAGCATAGCAAGCATGAAACCCTCAGTACTGTAAGTAATTATAGTAATAAGCACCAAAAAGGGTATCTGGAGGTGTGGCTTAACTATAGAGACCTAACTAGTAAGTGCCACTACTGCAAAAAAAACAAAAACAAACAAAAAAACCAGAAGAACCTTAGGTTCAGTCCCCCAAACATTCATACATACATACCATACACACACACACACACACACACACACACACACATTCTCAAGCTTGTTTTCCACTGGGAAAAACAAATTTCTAAGTAGATTAAATATGCCCATGCTAATTACTAAACAAACTTATAATTTACAAATCCCTAGAAACTTGAAGGCAAGTTCTGCAGTCTAGTGTCTACTCCAGGCATAGCTTTAGGTGTGGCTATTATACAACACTGCCCAGCAGCACCCTTCCCCACCTTTCTCAGTGAGAAAAGAAGGTGGGACTGCAACTGCATCCTCTTTAACCAATTAAAAAGAGAAGTCCAAAACTTCCTTACAGCAAAGAAGGAAAAGGGTTAGATTTCCAAATGAGAAGCTGAAGAGTCAAAATAAGTCATACTTCACAATAAAACTTTACAAGTAATTAGCAATCTGTACCACATCTAGCTCTGGTCTCTCCTTTGTAACTGTTAAAAGCTATCAAATGGAAAATTATACCACAAATTATACAACTGCATATTGTACTCCAAGATATATTAGATTTCCAATCTCAATATTCATTCAATACATCTTAAAGTTAGCAAAGAAGTCAAACATGTGTGACTTTCTTCCAAGATTCCTGTGTAAAATTTTCATACACAATGTAACTTTATAGTTTGTAAAATACCATGTGCCCCAAGTAAAAAGGATAAATCATAATGTAGCCTCTTCTTTACCAGTAACAAATGTTTATCCTTTCTGCAAATACTTAAAATATTCTGGGCAGCCCATCTTATGAGCACTCAAATAAAAATCCTGCTAGTCTTGAGCACAAACATGTTTAAAAGAAAAGGTTGCCCAAGACTTGAGAAAGGGTATCAATGTATGTGGAGTAATGCAACTTCTATCTGGTGAATATAATGTAATGCTTCTATTAATTACAATAAAAACTATATGAAAAAAAGAAAAGGTTGCTTGAAAGTGTGGCACTGTGGCTTAAAGTGGTAGAGCACTAGCCTTGAGCTGAAGGCTCAGGGACAAGGCTTACCTAGGCCCGAGTTCAAGCCCCACCAAGGGAGAAATAAAAGAAAAAAAAAAAAAGCTTGCTTTATATAGAAAAGATTTATAGCATGGATCCTTTAAAGAGTTTAGTACTAAAACAAAGGAAGTATTCATCTTATATTGCCATTCTCAAATATGTCCAAGAAAAATGGAAAATAAGCATTTGCCAAACAGTTATTAGAAGTCAATACCATGCTATAATACTTGCTATGTTATCATCATATTAGAACATAGAATATTTCTGATTTCTTATCATAAAATCTGAAAAATTACTCAGTAATATGACTGTAACATAAAAATGTGTCATTCTGTGCAATAGGCAAAAATAATATATAAAAACATATATAGAATTTCATTTTTTAAACCAAGCTTTATGTTTATATATAAATGTGTATATGAAGTCTAGAAGGACATATGATCAACTTTTTTTTTTTTTGCCAATCTTGGGCTTAAGCTCAGGGCTGGAGGACTGTTCTTGGATTTTTCTCAAGGCTAGAACTCTACCACTTGAGCCTCAGCACCACTTCTGGCTTTTTCTAAGTATGTGGTACCAAGGAATCGAACCCGGGTCTTCATGCATGCTAGGCAAGCACTCTACCACTAGGCCAAACTCCCGGCCCATGATCAACTTTTAAGTAGTTATCGTCAGAGATGGTATTAATATAAACCAGATAAAAGATTCATTTTCTCTACTATATACTTCCTGTTTCACTAATTTCGAACAAAACAAGATTAAATGATATTTGAGCTTCTAAAAGTGCTTTATCATTATGAAAATATATAGTTGTTTCTTGATTATGCTTATAACTACCTGAAATTACAATTTACCTATATATATATATATATAATCCATATAATTTACCTAAAAGTGTGAACGTCTGAAACTAGCCTATTTTCTTTTCCCTTTGACAAGCAGGTTTTGAACTCAGAGCCTCAATATTGCCTAAAAGTTGACCTATCACATGAACTACATTTCCAGCTCTAACTTTTCGAATTTTTTTTCTTTTTTTGTGTGTACTAGCTTGAACTCAGAGCCTCACACAAGTTCAGCTCACTTGTTCATGGCTGTTGTACCACTTGAGCCACTCTTACTATTGGGCAATTTGCTGGTTAACTGGGCTGGCTTCAAACCAGGATCCTCTATCTCAACCTCCTAAATAGCTAAGATGACACATGAACCACCAGTATCTGGCCTGGGCCTGGGTTTTACTGGTTATTTTAAAAACAAGAGTCTCAAGAATTTTCCTGTCTAGAGTTGCCTCTTGTCTTTTTGATCTTATCCTCCTGGTCACAAGGGCCAGGCTTAAACAAGCCTATTTTTTAAATTCTGCTTAAAAAATAAAAGCATAAACATAAAAATCTATGATGAGCTATATACTCTATAGACATAATGTTTTATTACATAGATTAATATGTATCTATGACATACAAACCCTCAGCTTAATTTTAATTATGTTTTAAAACCTAAGTGCCAGTGATTGTATATAGATTCCCTTCTTGAATATTTGTTTGTTAAACATGACATCTGAAATATGATGTAAAAATCAATGTTAAATTCTTTAATAAAAAAATAAATAAAGCCATAGCCAATATGAACTCTCTTTCCTTTCTTCCTTCTTTCCTTCCTTCCTCCTCTCCCTCCCCCTCCCCCTTTTTTCTCCCCTCCTCTCCTCTCTCTCTTCGTTTCCCTCCCCTCCCCTCTCCTCATCCCTGGCTTCCAAATGTGAAGCTAGGACTATAGGCATGAGCCACAGCAATAACACTACTGGCTGGAAAACAAGATTCTAACAAGATTCTCTTCTTTATACTACCCATTATACTATCAGTTTTATTTTATAACTATCAGGGTCCCAATTTCTGATCAATAAATAAGAAAAAAAGGCCTTTTCTCTGAAGCTGCCTTGTATAAACACAAACCTGATTTTCTTCTGTTTATTAGACTGGATTTGAGAGTTGCTCTGTGGGAGCATCTTGCTCTACTACAGATGGACTAAAGCAGCCATCCTGACATGTAAGTACTCTCTCTTTCTTGCATAAGAAAGTATGGAACTTCAGCAAATTACTCCTTGTGTGATGCTTCACAAAAAAGAAATTGATAAAACTCACAAGTAAAAAACATTCCACTGCAAACAAATAATCTCGTTTATGTATATTTAACCATGTTTGTGCATTTTTCTACATGTATATTTGGATTTTAAGAAGTCTAGTTACTCTTGTGACATTTGCTTCTACAAAACCTTTCATTTTCTCCTTTTAGCAGTCAAATGTTAAAAAGTAAATAAACCTTTTGGCTCTTTACTGGTTTTTTACCTGAGCAGTTGTAGAAGGTTCTATTCATTCTGAACTTAAGGAACATTCTTTGTGTCCTGTTCAGTTTGGATAAAACACATTTTGGGGAGAAAAAAACTGCAATATCATTCTCTTTTTCTCTAGAAACAGCTTTCTGGAGTCATATAAAAATTCTCTTGCTAATCACAATATTGTGTTATTTGTGAACAGAAAAAGACTTTCCTCTTCTTTATAAAGGATTACTAGTTGTCCAAAGGTAAAAAGGAATAACAAATACAGTTTTTTTTCTTAAACTGACCAAATGTAAACACTATTTCCTGATTATTCATGGCCATTTAACAAATGTTTTCATGTCTAATACCCAGATAAGCATTCATATGCAGTACTCAATGGAGAATACTGGCTCACTAAAATTAGTAATAAAAAAGGTATATTTGAATCCATAGTAATCCATTCAGACTGCTCAGAGAAAAGTGACAAAAATCTATAACCTTAGAAAGAAAAAAGCCAATGTAGCTAAATAACAACAAAATGCTACAAGCAGATTTTTTTTTAAATTATAAAGGTGATAAGGAGAGGAGCTACATTTACATAAGTCAGGTAATAAGTACATTTTTTTTGTGTTTTCTTTCTTTTTTTTTTTTTTTTTTTTGCCAGTCCTGGGCTTGAGCTCAGGGCCTGAGCACTGTCCTTGGGCTTTCTCAAGGCTAGAGCTTACTACCACTTGAGACTAAGCACCACTTCTGGCTTTTTTCTGTGTATGTGGTACCAAGGAATCGAACCCAGGACTTCATGCATGCTAGGCAAGCATGCTACCACTAGGCCAAACTCCCGCGCCCCCCCCCCCCTTTCTTTTTGCCGGTCATGGGGCTTGGACTCTGGCACAGTCTCTGAGCTCTTCAGCTCTAGGCTACCACCCTATCCTTGAGCCATGACCCCACTTCCCATTTTCTAGTGGTTAACTGGAGATAAGAGAACCTTAGCCTCCTGAGTAGCTAGGATTAGGTGTGAGCCACTGTGCCAGGCAGTACAGTTATTTTTAAACAATGTCACCTTCTTTCCTCTTTTTTTTTGATCATGGGGCTTGAGCTCTGGGCCTGGGCACTATCCCTGAGGTCTTCAGCTCAAGGCTACTGGCCTACCCTTGAGCCAAGCCTTACTTCCTGTTTGCTAAAAGTTAATTGGAAATAGGAGTCTCAAGTCCTTTTGTGCCCAGGATGGCTTTGAGCCTAGATCCTCAGATCTCAGCCTCCTGTGTAGTGAGGATTACAGGTGTGAGCCACCACAACCATCTCTTTCCTCCTTTTCTACCAATCTTTCCTCCCGAGCCTTCTCAAGCCGACCACAAGTTGTCTAGTTCATTTTCAACAGAGTGTCTAGTGAATATCACAGCTGCATTTGTTCACCCTTTGTCTTACCATTACCAGAAGCTTTGGTTGAAGGTGAGTAGCAGCAGTAGAAGAAGTAAGAAGACAGAAGGAAGACAAAGAGGGTGAATAAAGATGAATACAGTCAGTCATTTATTGGCATGTAAGAAAGTACAACAGGGGCCGGGAATGGTAGCACAGTGGTAGAGTGCCTGCCTAGCATGCATGAAGCCCTTGGTTCCATTCCTTAGTACCACAAAACAGAAAAAGTGGAAAGTAGCACTGTGGCTCCAGTGGTAAAATGCTAGCTTTGAATATAAGAAGCTCAAGGACAGTGCCCAGGACCTGAGTTCAAAAGCCCCAAGACTGGCAAAAAAAAAAAAAGTACAACAATGAAACCTGTTGAAATTGTTTTAAGAAATGGGAAGTTGGCCTAGTGGTAGAGTGCTTTCCTAGCATGCACAAAGACCCAGGTTCAATTCCTCGGTACCACATACATAGAAAAAGCTAAAAGTGGTGCTGTGGCTCAAGTGGTAGAGTGCTAGCCTTGAGAAAGTCCAAGAACAGTGCTCAGGCCCTGAGCCCAAGCCCAGGATTGGCAAAAAAAAAAGAAAGAAAGGAAGAAAAGAAGGAAAGGAGTAGAAGGAAGAGAGTTTGGCATAGGGGTAGAGTGATTGCCTACTGCACAAAGACCCCGGTTCGATTCGTCAGTACCACCACATACATAGAAAATGCCAGAAGTGGTGCCGTGGCTCAAGTGGTAGAGTTCTAGCCTTGAGAAAGCCCAAGGACAGTGCTCAGGCCCTGAGTTCAAGCCCCATGAATGGCAAAAGAAAAAAAGAAAAGAAAAGGAAGGGGAATAGAATAAGGGAAAGTGATTAAGGGAGTGAGGTTATCAGGATACATTGTATATAGGTGTGGAAATGTCACATGAAACCCACCTCTTGTACAACTAATATATGGTAATAAAAAATACTCCTTGTGTTCCTTATCTGAAATATTTGGCTAGAATCAAAGGCTTGTGAGATTTCTGAGTTTTTTAGGACTTGGGAATATTTGCATGGATGTTACTGTTTGAGCACTGTTAATCCAAAATGTTCCCAAAAAAACAAATGTTTTGAGCATCAGAATTCATATTTTGGTTTTCAGTTTAGGGATGCTCAACTTTTATTAGAAATTAGAAAGATGAGCCAAAATACTACTAGAGAAAGTGAGTTTTTCAAAAATGTCATTTACAGACCATTACTTAGCTATCCTCTGTGCTGTACTGGGTGTTATACCCTCTCAGTAATCCTCATTAATTCTGGTGTCCTCCCCAAAGAGGATCGAAGGCCTGACTATACTGCATAGCTACACCTACCTCATTCCCTTTGGCCCTGGTAGAAACAGTATGGCAAGGAGGGAAAACACTGACAGAAAACACTTATCTGTGATAGATGGTACCATAGTAAACACAACACCAATTTCTATTGGGCCCCGGTGGCTCATACCTGTAATCCTACCTACTCAGGAGGCTGAAATCTGAGATCTCAGGTTCAAGCTTCAAAGCCAATCTAGTCAGGAAAGTCTCTAGACACTTATGTCAATTCACCAGCAGAACGCTGGAAATGGGGATGTGGTTCTAGTAGTAGAGCACCAGACTTGAGCAAGACAAGCCAACCAAGAGCACAAAGCCCTGAGTGCAAGTCTCAGTACTGGAACAAAAATAAATATATAAATAAATGTCCATTGCTTCACAACTCTAGAATGCAGCTCCAAGAAGGCAGACATCTCCAAGAAGGCAGGCATCTACATCATTGCCTAGAATGTCTCTCAACAAATATTTGATGAGTGAACAGAATCATTCTGTAAAACAGGTATTATTATTATCCCTGTTTTAAAGATCAAGAATGACTCAGAGAAGTAATTTTGTTGATTTTGTTGCTTTTAGTTTGTGGTTTTTGTTTTTTTCACTGGTCCTGAGGCTTGAACTCTGGGTCTGGGTGCCTGTCCCTGAGCTCCTTTTGCTTAAGGCTAATACTCTACTATTTGAACCAAAGTGCCACTTCCAGCTTTTTCAGTGATTTAATTAGTGATAGAATCTCACACTTTCCTGCCCAGACCAACTTGGAACCACAATCCTCAGATCTTAGTTTCCTGAATAGCTAGGATTACAGGTATGAGACACTGGTGTCCCACTACAGAAATAATTTAGAGTCACACATATTTTAAACATTCAACAATTAGTCCCATGTCAGCATTAGCAGAGAGCATTTGTGATGGAGTTAGGTCGTGTGATAATCTTTCAGTTGTTAGGATTATAGGGACCAGACTTAGAAATACTGTATATTATAGCCTTGATATTAAGTGGCTCACTCAAGATTCCAACCTGTAGTCACTCCAAAGACTTCTTCTAAAATAATGTTTTATTACATAGATTAACATGTATCTATGACATACAAACCCTCAGCCTAATTTTAATCATGTTCTAAAATCTAAGTGCCAGTGATTATATATAGAGATTCCCTTCTTGAATACTTGTTTGTTAAATACATCATTTAAAATATGATGTAAAAATCAATGTTAATAAATTATTTAATAAAAAAACACCTCTTCTAAATCTGGAAATGGTGAATATAGCACTATTTCCAAGGAAGAGCAGGGGACAACTGGGGGTTAGTAGAGTAGAAAACCACTCAAAATAACTGTAATGGAAAAATAAAATGAGTGGTTAATTAAAGGTTCATGACTGAGTCAAGTGCTGGTGGTAATTCATGCCTGTAATCCTAGCTACTCAGTCAGCTAAGATCTGGAAGATCAAAATTTGAAGAAAGCCCTGACAAAAAAGAAAAAAAAAAAGGCCAAAATAACCATTAAAGAGTTGGATTGGAGGCCTAGCTCAAGTGATAGAGCACTTACTGAGCAAGGAAAGCTTGAAGCCCTATGCTCAAACCTCAGAACCTGAAAATAAAATAAAAAGATGAATGACTGCTGGGCGCAGTGGCTCACACCTGTAATCCTAGCTACTTAGGAGGCTGAGATCTGAGGATCAAGGTTCAAAGCCAGCCAGGGCACCAAAGAACCTGAGACTCTTATCTCCAATTAACCTCTAGAAAATGAGAAGTGGGGCTTGGCTCAGGGGTAAGTCAGTAGCCTGAGCTGAAGATCTCAGGGACAGCGCCTAGGCCAAGTTCAAGCCCCAAGACCCCCCCTCCACCACACACACACAAAGATTCATGACTGACTTCAATATGTTGCCAGACACTTTGTAAATCCTGAATTAAAGTAGGATGGAGAGAGGCAAATGAGAGAAAAACAAAATATAAACCAGCACAGCAAACTTCCAACATAACCTTTTTCAATCCCAGGAAACAATTGCATGAAAAATTAACACTAGCTCTTGAGCAAAGGAGTAGATGAAAGCAGTAGTTTTAAGAATAATAAATATATGCAAGGTGGAGGTGAAGAGACAGAGCTCAGAGGCAGGTAGGAGGGGTTGGTTCTATAGAACATTTTATACTGGAGTATGATTCATACAGACAATACAGAGTATCAATAGGCAAGAGTTCAGTAAACCCTTAGCTTTTAGAGGTAGATCTATGTTCTGATCAGTAGCACTACTTTTCTGAGGCTGAAACGGCCCTACTATAAAAACTTAGTTATCTTTCTAAATTTCTAAGTTGGGACCAAAAAAAAAGGCAATTTGAACATTATACTTAGGAAAGAATTTTACATTTTATGGTTTGAGGTCAATAACTACAATATTTTCAGTCTTGAAGTATTTTAGTTCCTAAGACACTCAAAATAAATGTGTGTATATACTAAACAGCTTTTTTAAAAAACCAGAGCTAGAGAATAAGAGTGTAGCCTAGTGGCAGAATGCTTGCTAACATGCACAAAGCCCTGGGTTCAATTCCTTGGTATCACATACACAGAAAAAGCTGGAAGTGGTGTGGTGGCTCAAGTGACAGAGCACTAGCCTTGAGAAAGATAGCTCCAGGACTCACAGAAAAAAAAAATAAATAATCCAGAGCTAGTATTAGAGATAGAGTTTAGCAGTAGAAAGCTTGCCTAAATATATATGAGACATAGGATTGCCAGCACAGCAAGACTAATAAAATAAATAAAGCTATTCAGGCAGGTTACTTTAGTATAAATCTTTTCTGAACTTAGGAGAGGATCACAAAATTTCAATAGCTATTGCACATTATTATATAAAATGCTGTTCATCGAAATGAACTCCAAGAAATGGAAACTAGGATTTTGTTATTTTACTTTTATGGTCCACCCCCCTTTTTGTCACTGTTTATGATTCCTGTAATTTTTGTTCTGTGTGTAAGTTTATCTATTTGGAGGAGAGGAAGAGGATCACAGAAAAGGTGGGGCAAGGAGTAAACTAATGCCGCAGTGATGCTTACCAGACCCTATGTTAAAAATGAACTAGATAATTTATGGGGGAGAGAGGCTGGGAGGGAGAAAAATGAGAAAACATGGGAGCAGGTGACAATGTTCAAAAAGAAATATAATCTGACTTATGTAACTGTCCCCCCTCTGTATAACTATCACCTTTATAATAAAAGTTTCCAAATAAATATTCTATGTATTTATGCCCTAATAAAAATTAAAATCAGGAAGTGGATCACCTGTTGTTCCTCCCCAGAAAGGCACACTGAAACAGTGACCAAAAACAAGATTCATTTCTCCCACTCCCTTATGGTAACAGCTGTTCCTTTTTTCAAGCTGACAAAGGTCACAATCAGTAGCAAACATTCCATGTAGATTTCTATATGTAAGCAAAGAAATGACTGACAGTCCTTTTTTTCCCATGTTTTTCTTCTCTGGGGCACTTACCGTGAATCTGAAGTTTTTTGGTACTTGAGACTATAACTTAATCCTTTTTTCACCAAGTCCAGCTGGGGAATAACATATGCACAATTTTAAAGGGTCAAAAAAGTTAGCAAGATTGTACAGAATTATTGTACTACATAAACGATTGACCTAACCAGAAATGCATTATGCTGAGATCAAAAGACTGCATATTATTCCATTAAGATAAATTATATGAGTTGAGTTCCACTTATATTATATTATAGGATACAGAACAGCTCAGTGATTATTAAAGCAGAAGACAAGTGGGAGGAGTAGGTTACAAGGAAAAGCATGAGGGAATACAAGGCCAGTGAAGGGAGGAGGAAATGAAAAATTATGCATCTTGACTGTGTTGTAGTTACACGACTAAATTCTAAATGTGAAATGTGAATTTTTTTAAAATACTACTCAAAATTGGCTTAAGCATCATATTATCTCTCTAAGCCCATTACTTATTTCATACCTCTTGACAAGCTCTATACAATTATCTTACCCCCAGTCCCTGGCTAAGTCTTAGTTGTTAGTCTAGCTTCTGGAATCCTTTCTTTGGTGTGGCAGGGTGGGTCCCGAAGGAAGTCAGGAAGTCAAATATACCTGACTGGGTTTACTTCTGCCATTCTCCCAGTTGCTACTTAAGTGAGTGTGGACAAATTTCTTACCTGAGTTCAGTTTCCCCACATCTACTAAGTGAAAATAAATGTGAACTTCCCAAACACTGTTTATAAACTAAACTTCATAGTAAGTCTAATATGGTGTCTGGAATATTAAGATGGCTTAACACATATTCTCTTATTTTTCTCCTCTGTTCTCTTACAGTTCCTCCATGGGCCTGATAAAACCTAAATCTAACATAGTGCTTAATTCATGTTGTATACTTACCTCTGCAAATAAAATCTCTCTTTAATCCTTGAATTCACAGAAGCTAACCTATTTATCATCTGATAATATATTTAAGTATAACCTGGCAATTTGATCTGATCTTGGGAAAAGGAAGGGACAGAATAGGCCCAAGTATATTGAGAAGGCCTGGATTAGATGACCAAAGGTTTCCAAAGTTTCTACAAAATAAGGTGTGTAATATAACAGCACAGAAATTGCAGGTAACCTAAATATGCTAAAATGATAATAAAATGGTTTATATCAAATACATACAATGAATACTGTAATGCCATAAAAACTATAGAAAAGTCTTCATTTGCACAAGCATATAAACACAGAATCATAGATATAGCTATAGTCTCTGCTGTTTAGGAGGCTGAAATGGATTGCCTAGCCCATGAATTCAGGAACAGAGCGTGATCACAATCATGTGTGATTCCATCTCAAAAGAATTACAAGTAAATGCAATAATATGCCACCTTTGTTTTTCAAAAAAAAGTTTTAAGTGTGGGAATACATACATTAAAAAAGAACACACTGGGAAGAGATACAACCAAAATGTTAGGAATCATCTCTGGTGGGTACTAGTGGGAGGGGGTTAGGCTAATAAGGATGAATGATGATGAATGCAGTCAAGGTAGATTGACTATAACTATGAAAACAGAACAATGACACAAATTAAAACTGTTTTGAGAAAGGAGGAAGGAAGAATGATAGAGGGGTAAGAATGACTGTAAAAGTAGTAGTTAAAAAAAGAGTACTAGTAGTATTTCTTTTGTATGATTTTTAGTTATCAATTAATTATGAATAAATCTGAGAAAATCTGGAAATCATAGTTGACTAGAAATCACAGAAAGAGCTAACCTAGAACTTGCTAATAGCACTAGCCTATATTACCCAGGACTCAGATACCCAGAAACTGGAGGGACTATGCCAAATCTATATAATAAAAAACTACATATTTCCAAACTCAAAAGATTAAAATACATCTTAAAACTATATACTTTTGGAGAGAGAAAAATATATGAGTTCCTCCAATGAAACGCACTTTTTAAAATAAAGTCTCACTGTATAGCCCAAACCAGCCTTAAACTCATGATTTTCCTATCTCAGCCTCCCCACTGGCTAGAATTACAGTTGTATATCTATACATTTTAACTTGTAAAATCTCTAGTAGATAACAGGAAGACTTTATCACATATTTTTAGCTATCTTTTTCTTCAGTAGCCAATAAACTTCAAAAGATAGTACAGGATAGTAAATTAAGGAATAGGTTCCCTTTTGAAATATAGTCTGTAAAGAGATCATTTAGTCACTAAAAATGTGATGTATAGGGGTTTCTTAAAACTGGTAAAAACAAAGCATCTGTATCCCAATTAAAGGCTTGGTTATGTTACTTTCCTTTTTGAGCCAATCTCAACATCTCCACCTACAAAATTCCCTTCATCAGTGAAGCTTTCTTTATTGCTAGCTGGGAAAGAAACAACTTCTCCCATTCAGTAGTAAGGCTTATATTTCAAAGATAACAAATATGTGCTTACTATTATAGTAGTCTTGAATAAAACTGGCAAATTCTAATGCTCTTATGGAAGTGCCAGAGTAGTCATTTAGTTATAAATATCTCAGAAATGAGTAGGGTAGTGATTGAGAGAAAATTTAAAACCTTCAAGGAAACCACTTTAACAATCAAACTTAAAAAGTATTCAAACTGACTTGATTTCATAGGCACAAATTATTTCAGTGCTCAAAATATATGCAGTGGCAAGGTAACTTGGTCCCAAAAGAATGTACTAATTACCTGACATATGTAAATTTAACCTTTGTATACCACCTTTATAATAACAATACAAAATTTAAAAAGAAAAAAATATGTAGAAAAAGAACATGAATCTATAAATGGAGGTCGTAGATTTAAGTCAGTGGTAGAGCACCTACCTAGCATACTTAAGGCTTACATTCAATTTCAGGCACTAGGAAGACAGAGAGGGAGTGAGAGGAGGATGAGGGAGGGAGAAGGCAGGGCATGGGGGAGAGAAAGAGAGGTAAAGAAAAGAACTACAAATAATAACTTAAATAAAAATCCAGGTCTTAGAATGCACATCCTGAAATATATAAAATTCATAATCCCCAATTAAAAACATACTTTAGGGCTGGGAGTGTAGCCTAATGGTGGAGTGCTTGACTAGCATGTGCAAAGCCCTAGGTTCAATTCCTCAGTACCACATATATAGAAAAGGCCAAAAGTGGTGCTGTGGCTCAAGTGGTTGAGTGCTAGCCTTGAGAAAGCCTAAGGATAGAGCCCAGGCCCTGAGTTCAGGCCCTAAGACTGACAAAAAAAAAAAAATGGGGCCGGGAGTTTGGCCTGGTGGTAGAGTGCTTGCCTAGCATGCACAAAGACCCGGGTTCGATTCCTTGGTACCACCTACTTAGAAAAAGCCAGAAGTGGTGCTGAGGCTCAAGTGGTAGAGTTCTAGCCTTGAGAAAAATCCAAGGACAGTGCTCAGGCCCTGAGCTTAAGCCCAGGACTGGCAAAATAATAATAATAATAATAATGTATTTTAGATTTTAAAGTATTTATGTGGATCTATCCAACAGTCTGAAATTATAAATGGCAATGCTCCAGAAACTAAAATAAAGTTATACTAACTTTAGTGCCTGAGAAGAAAAGTGGTGAAAACTCTACTTTGTCAGGAAGTTACCAAATTGGCATATCTAAATTAGAACACTTTGTTTAAAACATAGACTTTTTTTTAAAAGACATACAATATAAGACAAGAAGTTTTGGTACAATTCTTTTTTTAATGGTTATGATTATTGTAACAAATCACATTCACTTTTCCAGAATGTACAACAGTTATTTTAAGCACAAGGTAAATTGAAGAAAAGAAAGAATCCTACAAATTATTTCTTAGCCTTACGGTTAAGAGCAAACATTCAATACTCTACTATAAACAGCTGCTACTGTGGCAAACAAGACAAAAGAGTACCTATTAGTTACCTTTACTTCTCATATCTCAAATCTACCCACTTCCTTCATTTCCATCGCTACCTCCTTACTTTCCCTACTCACTTAAGACTATTTCGAAGACTTCTAGTGAATCTCCCTAAAATATCTCTCCCCTGTTCTACTATTTGTTCTACTTGTTCTACTCTGTAGAAATTTGGGAGAAAAAAGATGCTTGGGGACTGAATTCAAGGCCCTGTACATGTTAACACACATTCTATCATTAAGCTATATATCACTCCTAATCATTTGTTTTTTTAAGGCTAATCCATTCTCTATTCTTAAAACTTCTTTTTATAAACTATTATAGTGTCCATACTTCATCAATATTTATTGCTTCATGAGGTAGGCAGGGTGAGGAAGCTTGAATTCATGGCCTTCCATGCTCACTGGGCTCTTTCGAAAAGGCTAGTGTTCTACTATTTGACCTGGTACTGGCTCTGAGCTTGTATGATCAAAGCTAACTCTACCACTTTCCATGCCACTTCAGTTTTCTACTGGCTCATTAGAGATAAAAGTCTCATGGCCTTTCCTGCTCAGACTGGCTTCCAATGGCAATCCTCAGATTTCAGCCTCATGAGTAGCTAGGATTACAAGCATGAGCCACTTCACTAGTGCCTAGCTAGTTCCAGCTTTTTTTTTTTCTTTTGCTGTCTCTTTTTTGAAGTCTCAAGGACTTCGAACTTCAATCCTCAGATCTTAGCCTCCTACAAAGTCAGGATTATGGCCATGAGACATCAGTACTTGGCCATTTTTGTATTTTATCTGAGGAATTATTTACATCTCTACTATGTAAAACAATGCCTTGCAAATAGTACATAAGCAAATAATATTTATACAATAAACAAATGCTACTTTGTAGTGGAAAATACTGGCTGGGTCATATGCCAAAGAAAACACACAAGTAAAGACTTAGACTCAGACCCTTTCAAAGAAAATAAAGCTTTCAACTTAGGAGACTTAGGTGATATCCATATACTTAAACCTTTATACGTATAAATAAGTTATACATATAATTCTGAATATTTTTGATACATTAATATAAAAATTAAAATCATGTTTCATATATTGATAAAATACAAAACATTTTAATAAAGTTCCATTGAAATTGATGCAAAGTTATCCAAAGGACATGGGTAGAGACAAAATAAGAATCTGATTTCCAAACTAATAGCTCCTTCTATAAACCACACTTCTAACTCTTTAAATAAAGTTACACTAATTGCTCTTCCCTAAAAATTCATCTACAATGTCAAATCTTGACTAGGGGGAAAATTCTTACCAACACTTATATCCAAATTTTCAAATTTTGTTAACTACTAGACTTTATTCGATGGCACATTTAGAATTTCACCCATATTTCAGGACATAAAGTAAGTTTTAATATAGATATCCAACAAAAGCTGTCAAGTTAGCATTAGCCATAACTTGTCCAACAAGTTTTGATAGTATCAGGAAAACATTTTCTCCAGCTGGGCCATTGGGTCAGACATAGAAAATATTTGGAAAGGAACAATTTAAAATTTCTGTCTCTAGCAGAGCACGGTGGCTCACACCTGTAATCCTACTCAGGAGGCTGAGATCTAAGGATCAAGGTTCAAAGCCAGCCCTAGCACAAAATGACCCCAGACTCTTATCTCCAACTAATCTCTAGAAAACGGGAAGTGAGGCTGCGCTCAAGGGTAGGGCAGGAAGAGCCAGGCCCTATGACCCACAAAAACAAAACAAAACAAAACAAAAAACCAAACATAAAATACCTGTCTCAATACTCTGGTTACTCTTCAACTCATATAACCCTTTCACCTTTTACTTCAAGTCCTACCTTTTACCTATGTTCTTTAAATATATATACATATATAACAAATGCCACTGCTACACTATATAAATTAGACTGAAGATATTTTCTAAAACAAATTGGGAGATTATTTTGAAGGTGTTTCTTTAAGGAAAAAATTTATAAAAGTATTGATCTCATTTTTACTTGACCATATATTTAACAAATTATCTCAGCTGAATTCAGAACCATCTCAAAACACTAGAGATGAGTGTGATGGTTAAACACATTTTAGTGGGGGATGGCGGATTCAGTAGGGCTTGAATTCAAGGCCTGGACAATATCCCTGAGCTTTTCTGCTCAAGGCTCTGCCACTTGGAGCCACAGGTCCACTTCTTGTGGTTCATTGGAAAAGCAAGTTTCACATACCTTCTTGCTTGGGCTGGCTTCAAATGGCAATCCTCAGATGTCCTGAGTAGCTAGGGTTGCAGGCGTGAGCCACCAGTGTCCAGTTACACATTATTTTCTTCAATTCTTATTGATCAAAAAAGTTACAAAGAAAACCAATATGTATAGGTCTTAGCTGGTATATATTCAATACCTTCATGTTTTAGCAGTGCAGTACTAAGAAAAGTGATGACAATTCAAACTATACCATCTCTATCACAAGCACTTTATTCCCATTTCTAATTCATTGTTCTCTCTCAAATAATGTTCATCCATTCAGTTACCCTACCTATGAGCTATGTGAATACTGATCACCCAGAAATATAACCAGAAGTATAAAATTAGGTATTTGGTTCCAGAAAGAAATACATTAGAAGTAACTGAACATTTCTAGGACTGAACATACTAGGAAGTGGGAATCGAAATATGAACTAGGATACATCTTAAAGCTGTTTACAATATAATTAGGACTACATTAAACAATATCCCAAAAGAAATGTCACCAGTACATAAAAATCACATTTAAATACTATGTGGCATATAAGACGAGCCTAAATGAAAGGAACTCTAGGATACAGAAACAAGGGCTTTATCTTGTGTGATTGATGGTTTTAATGTACTGTTATTTCTCTTTTCTTTTTTTGCCCTTATGCTTAATCCCATATTCTTATTGCATCTGACTTGGTTACCTGGTACATTGTATATATGTTTATTTTAAATAGGAAAGGGAAGGGGGGGATAACAAGATGATTGGGAGGAGGTGGAGAGGAGGAAACGGGGGACAAAAACATGAGAAGGAGCCAGGCACGGTGGCTCTGTCTAAGAGCCTAGCTACTCAGAAGGCTGAGCTCTGAGCATCAAGATTCAAAGCCAGCCCATGCACAAAGAGACCTGAGATTCTTATCTCCAATCAACCACAAGAGAATGGGAAGTGGGACTTAGATCAATGGTAGAGTGGTAGCCTTGAGCTGAAGAGCTCAGGGACAGAGCCCAGGCCAGGTTCAAGCCCCATGACTCCTCCTTTCCCCCCCAAAAAAACCATGAGTATCAATGTGTGAGAAGTAATGCACCTATGACCTGATGAATGTAACTGTAACCTCTTTATATATTATCCTGACAATTAAAAAAAATACTATGTGGTATGAAATTAGTTTACTAAGTTAATAATGATAACCAAAGCAGTACTTCAATGCTTACTACAGTTTAGACTGTGCTAAATAAATGTACAAATATTGTCTCATACATTACCTCATCTAATTTCACAGCACTATGGGGAAGGCACTATTAGCATCAGCTTTTTCCTCATTGGATGAGGAAACTCATGGGCAACTGAGGTGACCTGCAGTAACAAATATCTCAAGAGTGGCTTACTTAAGTATACTGCTTATTCATTCATGTGACAAATATCGCAATGCTTACTACATGCTACATACTTTCTAAACACTCATAATACAATAACATGTACAGATTGGTATGAACTTGGCAATATCAAAAGTAATGCTCTCAAAACTTTACCCCTAGCCAGGCTCAGGCCTGTAATCCTAGCTACTCAGGAGGTGGAAATCTGAGGAATGAGTTTCAAAACCAGCCTAGGAATGGAAATCCATGAGACTCTTATCTCCATCCAGTTAACCTCCAGAAAATGGGAAGTGGTGCTGTGGCTCAAGGGGTAGGGTGACAGCCTTGAACTGAAGAGCTCAGGGACAATGCCTAGGCCCAGAATTCAAGTCCCATGACAGACAAAAAAAACCCAAAAAACAAAAAAGCACTTTACCCCTGCCGAAAGAAAAACAATGGTACCAGGAAAAATTGTCACTAAATATTAAAAGTCAGGCTTCATTCGAATATCTTACTATCTCCCCTTCCAAAGCTCTGTGTACCTCTTGAAGATGAAGACTTTATTTCACTCACTCTAGGTAGTCTCAAGTGCCTAGACATCACAGGCACTCAATACTTACAGTATTACTATAATTTCTTATGAGTCTGCCTTCTACAGTAAGCAAGAAGCTACTAAGAAATACATAGATTTTATTTTTCCAACCATTTTCGTACTCATGGTGGTACAACATAAAATGGAATTAACACTATATACTTCACAGAATTCTATGACCTTTCAACTTTAGTAAATATTAAGATATTTACCAGAAGCACATTCATGGACTTTAAATAATGGGGTTTGTTTTCTCTTTGTACCACTCAATCAGGCTATCCATTACTCCCTACAGTTGTTGCAAATAAACCAACAGGCAAAGCAGAACCTGGCTTAACAAGCTGCCAATTAACTGCAAAGCTCATCTACTACACATTTCCTATATGTCATCTTCCTGGACACCACACCCTGAAAAAAGACTCAGGAAACATTTCCAAGCAGTGACAACTTAGGATTAAACCATGAGTTTCTAACTATATCTGCTGGAATGCCTTACCAAAGGTGACGGTGAACACTAAATACATGATTCACTCAAAATACAGGAAGTTCAAAGGTTCCTTCTTTCCTGGGAAGTCAGAAGGAATGCCTGCAACATTGCTATTTGAAGAAAGGACTGTAGGCATGTTACTAAACAGGGCCATTAGGTACACTGTCCAGTTACCCGTCCTCAACAAATTAGCTTGTTTGCTAACTCTCAGTAGTTATTCATTTAAATTATGAAAAAGTGCTTCTTTTAAACATATATGCATAACATATGATGAGAAGAATTTGATTCTGAAAATACATCACCACTAAACAGGATTAAGAAAGTCATAAAGCATTTGGGCCTATAATGTTCAGTGCTTCATACAGTCAACCAATTTCCCCTATCTCTAATCCCTCATCTTTTACATTCATTACAACCTTGTCGAAATCTGGACCAGTAAATCAATGTTTGAAACCTACAGTCCTCAGCCAGGCTCATAACTGTAATTCTAGCTACTTAAGAGCTGAAATCAAAAAGACTACAGTTCAAAACCAGTAAAAAAAAAAAAAAAAAAAGTTGGCTAGAAGCATGGCATAGTTGGAAGAGCACTAGCTAAAAGCAAAATGAATGAATTTCTAGGCCAAGCTCAAACCCCAGTACTAAGGGGAGAAATTTGTAATCCTCAAAAATGTGTTTACAACTGCAGATCCATACCAATTCTTAGCTGGGCTGTTTTGGGTGAGTTTCCCAAGTATTCTAGGCCTCAGTTTTAGTATCTGCAAAATAGGGATGACCAAACAACTCTTGCTGAGCAAGCAGTTTAAACTGTACAAGCTATACAAAGCCTAAGAGCACTAAATAAATGTTAGCTGTTATTATCATCCCCTCCTACTTAAAAATAAAAACTAAAAAAATTACTAATAAGAACAGAGATGGGAACTGGGTCTCAGTGGCTCATGCCTGTAATCGTAGCTACTCAGGAGGTTGAGATCTGAGGATCACAGTTCAAAACAAGCCTGGCCAGGAAAGTCTGTAAGACTTTTATCTCCAATAAACTACTTAGAAAAAGCTAGATTGGGTGCTGTGGTTCAAGTGATAGAGCAATAGTCTTGAGTACAAAGAGGCTCAGGGAAAGCACTGAAGGCCCTAAGTTAAGCCCCTAGTCTGCCAGGAAAAAAAAAAAAAAATCTCCAATTTGCCAGCAAAATGCATGGTTGAAATGGTAGCATGCCAGCTGTAGAAGAAAGGGGAAAAAGAAAGCTAAGCAAGAGTTCAGGCTGATGTCTGCAAAGAAGACAGAGAGAGAGAGAGAGAATATAAAAGGAGCACTTGCCTAGCATACATGTGGCCCTTGATTTGATCACCAGCATCAGGAAAGAAAAATACAGATGTATAGTATAAACCAGCCTTGTTGGCCTGTTTTCTATTACAAAATGTGCTTTCCTCATCAACAACTCATCTTCCCTATGCTTGGACTCCTCCCATAACTTCTCCTTATTCTCAATATAAACATCTCTCAATACATCATCTCAATTTCTCAGAGAAGCATCTTTGAGACTGCCACCCCCAAAGTTTTACTTTGTTACAACCATTTTAATTATTGTATGTTTTTACAAACCTTTGTAATTTTCATATGTTTGTATAGAGAATTTATCTTTTTTTTTTTTTTTGCCAGTCCTGGGCTTGAGCTCAGGGCCTGAGCACTGTCCTTGGACTTTCTCAAGGCTAGAGCTCTACCACTTGAGCCTCAGCACCACTTCCAGCTTTTTTCTATGTATGTGGTGCCAAGGAATCTAACCCGGGTCTTCGTGCATGCTAGGCAAGCACTTTAACCACTAGGCCAAACTCCCGGCCCCTTATCTATTTTTTTGCACTGGCATTTTCAGCTCCTAGCATGGTACTAAGCAATTATATACATTCAATGAATAAATGAAAGGTACAAAAATCAAGCAAGCAACCAGTGGCTCAGGCCTATAGTCAGAAGGCTAAGATCTAAGGATTGTGGTTTGAAGCCAATAAGAGCAGAAAAGTCTGAGACTCTTATCTTCAATTAGCCTCAAGAAGGAAAGGAAAGGAAAGGAAAGGAAAGGAAAGGAAAGGGGAAAGGAAAGGAAAGGGGAAAGGAAAGGAAAGGGGAAAGGAAAGGAAAGGGGGAAAGGAAAGGAAAGGGGAAAGGAAAGGAAAGGGGAAAGGAAAGGAAAGGGGAAAGGAAAGGAAAGGGGAAAGGAAAGGAAAGGGGAAAGGAAAGGAAAGGTGGAAAGGAAAGGAAAGGGGAAAGGAAAGGAAAGGGGAAAGGAAAGGAAAGGAAAGGGGAAAGGAAAGGAAAGGGGAAAGGAAAGGAAAGGGGAAAGGAAAGGAAAGGGGAAAGGAAAGGAAAGGGGAAAGGAAAGGAAAGGGGAAAGGAAAGGAAAGGGGAAAGGAAAGGAAAGGGGAAAGGAAAGGAAAGGGGAAAGGAAAGGAAAGGGGAAAGGAAAGGAAAGGGGAAAGGAAAGGAAAGGGGAAAGGAAAGGAAAGAGGAAAGGAAAGGAAAGAGGAAAGGAAAGGAAAGAGGAAAGGAAAGGAAAGAGGAAAGGAAAGAGGAAAGAGGAAAGGAAAGAGGAAAGAGGAAAGGAAAGAGGAAAGGAAAGGAAAGGAAAGGAAAGGAAAGGAAAGGAAAGGAAAGGAAAGGAAAGGAAAGGAAGGAGGAAAGGAAAGAGGGAAAGAAAGGAAAGGGTGGCACAAGTGGTAAAGTGCCAGCCTTGAGTGAAAAAGCCAAAGGACAGTGACAAAGGACAATGTACAATTACAGTCACCCCAAAACCTTAAGAAATTGGTTCTTTAACAAGGGAATAGGCCAGTGCTAAGACCTGAGCAATAAATGTGAAGGTATAGCTAATTCTCATTTTCTGAAATAGGGTTGAAACTCAGGACTTATCACTGTATAAAGTATCTGTTTTTCCATTATTTAGTTACATTCTACCACAGACCAACACAGATCAATTTCTACCATGCCTAGAATTACCACTACTTGGAGATTGCCGGGGCCAGCCGGCAGCAAACCAGGGTTCACAGATTGGGGTTCCTGAAATAGGGGGCAAGGACTAGGAAAAAATAGAAGAGAGACAGACACACCGGGTCCGGGATGTCTGCAGTCCAGGTAAAGACTGCCCCATTTATTTTCCACTCCAGCCCCTTCCCTTCTTGAGACCCAGGGAACTTCCAGGTGTTACATTCATATGGTAAATCTCAGGTCATTTAAACAGAATAAGGCCAGAAAACAATAAGACAATAAAGCCATTGTCTGATGCAAATCAAGGTACAGTTTGATTCCACTCTGGCTCCCAACAGGAGATAATATATATGTGTATATGTGTGTGTGTGTGTGTGTGTGTGTGTGTGGCTTTTACATGTGATAGATAAAACACTAGGCTTCAAATTCATTCTATGAGTACTCATGGAAAATATTTTACAGTGTGTTTTATAGTTTGTAGTTTCTACAAAACTAGTGTGTGATACTTTTACTCATTTAATGATTGTGTTGTATGTTGTAGGATTATTTTAGTTGAGCACTGGTGTTCATGACTGCCCATAAAACCAGCTACTAAGGAGACAGAGAACTGGAGGATAATGGTTCAAGCCCAGTTCAAAACACACACACACACACACACACACACACGTACATACGTACATAATGAACAGGGCTCTAAGAAGATCCCCAAGTTCAAAGTGTAATACTACAAAATAATAATAATAATAAGTGCAAAGCATTTCTGAAAATACTTTACATACTGACACCTCCCCCACACTCACAGTCATGGGGCTTGAACTTTGGGCCTGAGCGCTACCTCGCTGTCTCTGAGCTCTACAGCTCAGGGCCTTACCCCTGGACCTGGGTGTTGTCCCTGAGCTATTCAGCTCAAGGTTACCACCCTATACCTAAAGGCACAGCATCACTTCCGGTTTTCTAGTGGTTAATTGGAGATCAGAGTCTCTTGGACTTTAGTGCCTGGGGGAGCAGGCTTTGAAGGGCAATCCTCAGCTCTCAGCCTCAGGAGTAGCTAGGATTATAGGTGTTGAGCCACCACACCCGGCACATACTGACATTTTAAGGTCACACCATAAATGAAGAAAATGCAATTTGAAGACAGGCAGTATGGTATAATGTCCACTGCCTGAGTATGTTATCTCTAATGTTAAAAAAAAATTGCTTTTTTTAGAACGGGGGAAAACAAGATGAGGAGTGGGGGAGGGGGAAAGGGAAATGGAGACCATGACATGTGAAAGGGTATCAATGTGTGGGAATTAAGGCACCATTTATCTGGCAAATATCATGTAACCCTTTTATTAATTACAATAAAAATTATATTAATGGGCCGGGAGTTTGGCCTAGTGGTAGAGTGCTTGCCTAGCATGCACAAAGACCCGGGTTCGATTCCTTGGTACCACATACTTAGAAAAAGCTAGAAGTGGTGCTGAGGCTCAAGTGGTAGAGTTCTATCCTTGAGAGAAAAAAATCCAAGGACAGTGCTCAGGCCCTGAGCTTACGCCCAGGACTGGCAAAAAAAAAAAAAAAAAAAAAAATTATATTAAAAATAGGTTTTTATTAAATAGGTTTTTATTAATATGGTTTTTTTTAAAGTCACTTCCAACTTTAGGCTGGTTTCAGAAAAATAACAAAACTTCCTGAGTTACTTTTCACTTACACATAAAAGTTGAATATGCAAAGGACAGAAGGAAGAAAATAAGGAATTATGGAAAGAAAAAAAATTAAAGAGGGTAAGAGGAGAAAGAATAGGGTGAAGGGAAAGATAAGGAACTTTGCAACAATCATTCATAATCTCTGGATAATGAATCATGCTTTTCTGAAATAAATTAAGACAAGACAGTAACTACATAATCAGACTATATTATTCAGACCATATTATTTATTCATACTATATTATTTCCATCTCAATTGTGGAAGACAAATTAGAAGAAATAGGCAGTTTACTACATTCTTTGCCACAAAAACTAAGGTTATATGCTAGTTAATATACCTAAAATCTAGAGTTTAGTCACTTTTACTGCCAACATCTTTTTGTAGTGCTAATATTTAGTTTAAACTAACTTCAGCTTGTTATACAAAGGAATCATAATAACTCCCTCCAAAAACAAATAATTCCCCAAACAGATTAATTTTAGTATGGCTCAGTCAAAGCTGACAAAATGAGAAAGACATTAATAAAAAATCATAGCATCTCTGTGTTTCCAAAAGGATGTAATTCAAAAACAATAGGAGGAAGAACTTGTCATAAAATATGTAGGGGGGAGCATTATCTAAATATTTCCATTCTCTATCCAAAACAAGGCAAATGTAAGTTAACACTGGCCTTAAGTGCCAAATAATAACAATTTCTTCTATGCCCCTTACTTTTGTTCCAAACTATAAACGTATATTTGTTTCATATTAATATAATTGTATCTTTTGTAAACATAGAATTGAATCTTGATTTATTCAAATATTTTAATTTTTTTTTTTTTGTGTCAGTCGTGGGCTTGAGCTCAGGGCCTGAGCACTGTCCTTGGACTTTCTCAAGGTTAGAACTCTACCACTTGAGCCTCAGCACCATTTCTGGCTTTTTTCTATGCATGTGGTACCGAGGAATCAAACCCGGGTCTTCGTGCATGCTAGGCAAGCACTCTACCACTAGGCCAAACTCCCGGCCCCAAGTATTTTAATTTTTGCATTAAAATTAAAGAACTTATTTATTTAAAAAATTACTCACTTAAGAAAAAGCTAGAGAATTTTCACCAGAAGCAATAGAAATTTCCTTAGTTGGGGTTAGAAGATGACAAAATAATAAGTCAGTCAAGCTAGCCACTATGTCCTAGTTATTTTTATCTTTAGTATCTAACAATACCTAGTGACCACTAGTCAACAAATGTGTTACATAGTAAGAGAAAGAACAAACCAGTATTAGAAAGGGGAAAGCACAAAATACAAAAGTCTATTCTTGGTCAACAGTTTGGCCTAGTGGTAGAGTGCTTGCCTAGCACGCATGAAGACCCGGGTTTGATTCCTCAGTACCACATACATAGAAAAAAGCTGGAAGTGGTGCTGTGGCTCAAGTGGTAGAGGCACGCTAGCCTTGAGAAAGCCAAAGGACAGTGCCCAAGCCCTGAGTTCAAAGCCTAGGACTGGCCAAAAAAAAAAAGTACAATTAAAAGTTTATTCTTGGGGCTGGGAGTTTGGCCTAGTGCTTGCCTAGCATGCACAAAGATCAGGGTTTAATTCCTCAGTACCACATACTTAGAAGGAAAAAAAAAGCCAGAAGTGGTGCTGAGGCTCAGGTGGTGGAGTTCTAACCTTGAGAAAGTCCAAGGACAGTGCTCAGGCCCTGGGCTCAAGCCCAGGACTGGCAAAAAAAAAAAAAAAAGTCTAGAGCCAGGAGTTTGGCCTAGTGGTTAAAGTGCTTGCCTAGCATGCACGAAGACCCGGGTTCGATTCCTTGGTACCACATACATACAAAAAAGCCGGAAGTGGTGCTGAGGCTCAAGTGGTAACGCTCTAGCCTTGAGAAAGTCCAAGGACAGTGCTCAGGCCCTGAGCTCAAGCCCAGGACTGGCAAAAAAAAAAAAAAGTCTATTCTTACCACAATATCTCCCCCAACCCCACCGTGAGCTCTTTACTGAAGGGATCCATAGTGGAGATTACGAAAGGTATCATTCCTTAGGGGTACATTTATAGGGTAAGGTAAAGTGACATCAGCATTACAGTGACAAGAAGGACATCCATATTTGAGGTAATTAATACTGAGATAAGTCACAGGGACTCCACAACCACCAGTGATCACAAGCACTATTTTTGTCCCAGATTTTGTTCTCTATGACTCCACATTTAGAGCATGCTAAGGAAACTGTAACCTGTTCCCTCCTAAGAAAGCCAACACTCAGGCCCAAAGACCCCTGTTGCATCTGCTAATAAGGTGAGCTGGAACTGATGTGTAGATAGAAAAGTTACCTCACAGCTTGTTGGACATAGATGGTGTTATCAATCCAGTTCTGGCAGAGAGGAGAGAGGAGAGAGGAGAGAGGAGAGAGGAGAGAGGAGAGAGGAGAGAGAGAGAGAGAGAGAGAGAGAGAGAGAGAGAGAGAGAGAGAGAGAGAGAGAGAGAGGAAGAAGAAGAAGAAGAAGAAGAAGAGAAGAGAGAGAGAGAGAGAGAGAGAGAGAGAGAGAGAGAAGAAGAAGAAGAAGAAGAAGAAGAAGAAGAAGAAGAAGAAGAAGAAGAAGAAGAAGAAGAAGAAGAAGAGGAGAGAGAGAGAGAGAGAGAGAGGTGGGGGGGGAAGCGCTGCACAACACTCAAATAATATATTCAAGAGAATTTACTAAAGGAACCATTCTCCAAGATGTACACAGGATTTGGAGAAAGCATCTAGTGATGGTGGTGTACAGCAACACTGGGAAAAAGTTAAATCTGTAAATCTAAAGGAACAAAAGAAAGGGTCATCAGAACCCAGAAAGATCTGTAACTGAAGCGAGCTGACCGAGGAGGCTATTGAATATGAGTTGTGACCTACTCACAGAATACAGAAAAGGCCTGGCAACACAAATCCATCAGGAGGTAACTGGCTCTTCACAAAAGCAAGGATTTAGTTGAGGTAGTCAGTGGAAAGAAAGAACTGGAGGGGCAAATGGAGAAAAAGTAGTACCAAAAGGTACTACTGCCACAAAGCAAAACACAGACACTGAGAAAGGTATTGATTAGTTCCTTCCAAATATTCTAGACATCACGGGACTTACTTCAAATAACCCATGAACATGTAAATCCAGAGCAAATTCTAAGCAACTTTTGACATTTCTGCATATCTAAGGGTAAAGAGCCATTTCTAGATAGACTCAAGGCACTGATACAGATCAGAGGGTATTACAGATCACAGATCCAAGGGCACTCATGCCGCATTATCCCACTTATCATGATATACTATATATATATATGTATATGGCAAGGATTTTTCATCTTTGTATCATCAGCACATAACAAGGTACAAAGCTGACCTTCAGTCAATATGCACGTAATCAATTAATGGTTTCAGAGTCCATTAATGGCAGGATGACAAAAACAGGGAATGATGCTTAGCAATCAAACACTAACAAACTGTATCCAAGATAAAATTTAATACACAGCCACTTTCATAGCTATTCTTCATCCTTCTCTATAGAGAATATGGTCTTTTCTACAATTACAAAACCATTCATCGAAAGAACAAGATGACTTTACTTCAGAAAAGAATCAAATATAGCTCATCTATCAGGATTCTAATTGTTTTCAAGCATTTACACTGAAAGGACTAATAACTTGAGCATGTATATACACAGGAATTAATGTTACACAGTAATGATGAAGACAACTTAGGGGCAGAAACACACACAAACATATACACATACACACACAGTATGTTTAATCGTCACTTCAGAAGACATTACTCTTGGTAAAATTATAAAGTACTTTTGAAACAAAATCACATAACATCATCACATTAAAATGGAAATACAAAATGATGTTAAGAGTGGTCATTAACATAATCTGGAACATATTCACATTATAATTATGAATCACTTTCACAAAACCCTGTACTTATGAAATGCTTAATCATCTTTTTGCTGGTACAGTCAATTCTTACCTGCAGATACACCACAGGAAAACTTAAGAACAAACTGACAACTTCTTCAAGTTCTCATGATTTTACTGCTGATGGTAAATAAAAACCAAACAATATGATCCTATGCTCCCACTAGAAAATGTTTACTACAGAAATATAAGCTTTCCAAAAGCCACTGTGAAAAAAGTTTTGTATTGTCTGTTCCATGGCTCTCCTTTATTGTTATTTCTAATGAAAAATAGATGTTAAGCCTCATATCTATTAAGTAATTTGAAAGAGGTACTTACTATTTTTTTTTCCAGTCCTGGAGCTTGAACTCAGGGCCTAGGCATTGTACCTGAGCTTCTTGTGTTCAAGGCTAACACTCAACCACTTGAGCCACAGCACCACTTGTAGTTTTTTCTGTTTATATGGTACTGAAGAATTTTCCAGGGATTCAGGCATGCTAGGCAAACACTATCACTAAGCCACATTCCTAGCCCGGTACCTACTGTTTAGAAAAAATGAAGTAAAAGTTTATCTTAACACACTGAATTACTATAAAAGAAACCAGTAATATGAAAACAAACATGTTTCAAATGGTGTTTTGTTCTAAAAATTCGCAAGTCTACAAAAAACGCTTCTCATGAGCTGGACACGGTGGCTCACACCTGTAATCCTAGCTACTCAGGAGGCTGAAATCTGAGGATCAAGGTTCAAACCCAGCCCAGGCACAAAAGGACTTCAGACTCTTATCTTCAGTTAACCTCCAGAAAACAGGAAGTGGGACTTGGCTCAAGGGTAGAGCGGTAGGGTAGCCTTCAGCTGAAGAGCTCAGGAACAGTGCTCAGGCCACAAAAAAAAAAAAAAAAAAAAAAGCTTCTTGTGAAACCATTAATGGCATTTTAAGTATCTTATTTAAAGTCATCAAAAAAAAAAGTCATCATAAGCTTCAAAATGTCAGGTCAATGTAGAAATAAAATTACACCAACCTCTAGGAAACAATTATATGTTTGCTATATTGAAAATATAGGCACAGAATTTATAATTTGTTAAGTTGTACTACATACAGTCTCCCTTATTTTAAACAAACAGAACTTGTTTATGGCTTTGTATTTAATAACACTGGCTTCAGCTACCCAAGAGCAGCATATATTATGTTTCATCCCTCTTCATCATTGTTTGGTCTCTGGGAAGAAAACACCTTATTTTACAAGTTAATAATCCCATATGGTAAGAAAACAGAAGTTGATATATAATATCAATGTTTTAGTGTATATGACAATACACTAAAACTAACAAAATTATTTCTAATTAATCATTTCCTCTCCTTTCACTGAAGTTTGGATGAAGCTTGACAATGTTCCAGTAAATATTAAAATACATTTCTAATTTAATATTTTTACAAAAAGTAAACTTTCATTGCAAGTAAATATATAAACTAAGGTAGGGGTGTGTGTGTGTGCGTGCGTGCGTGTGCGTGCGTGCGTGCGTGTGTGTGTGTGTGTGTGTGTGTGTGTGTTTGAAACAGGATCTGGATATTCAGGCCAGGCAGGCCTAGAATTCAATAAGTTCCTACCTCAGCCTCCTTAATGCTAGGATTATAAGTGCACATCACACTTGGCCTAAAGATTGTCCAAAACTGTATCCCCTTCACCTAAAATTCACAAGGGGGATACACAGGAAGTATTCTGGTAAACAATAAAGACATGTCATAGATACCAGAATTTTTTTCTCAGGAATGGAAGGTGAGCAAACGTCATTATGTTCAATGTAGGTTATATTAAAAAAAAAAAAGTAACACGAAGGAAGGGTAACAATGATCAAGAACCATAGTACTCATAACTTGACTTTAGGGATTTGAACTCCTTTTTAAAAACTTCTTAGTAACAACAATTAAAAAAAAAAAAAGAACTAAGTACCTAGGGTAGGAAAGAGAGAAGGATAAGGGGGAGAGGAGGGAGGGGAATCAAGGGAGGGTAACAATGACCAAGAAGCACTGTACTCATATCATGACTTATGGAAGTTGAATCCCTATGCACTACATAAAAGAAAATTTTCCTGAGCGGTTAAAAAAATATCAGAATTTATATGAACGTGTTAAGATTGTAAGCACCTATGTGAAAGAAGAGCTGAACATTCTGGAACTACAGAGTTAAAATAGGAGGAAAACTCCCACCCCTGAGAAGCTTGCATCTTGGATGCCAGACAGCCAAAGGCAAGCATCTCAGACCCTGAGGACTTGCCAGGACTACTACTTAGATTACTTAAACAGGAGTCGCACTACCAAAACTCCAGCATGTCTTGTTGTTTTCCCTAACATAAATCGTTTGTAACGTAGCTGCCTGGCCCAATACGTATTTTAAATAAAAGTCAAAGCCACTCCTTTCAACACCTATCCCTTTATCCAAATGAGTCCAATTCTTTCTCATCATAAGGAAGAAGCACCTGGCAACCAGAAACCTGGAACTGAAGTCTTTACATCCCGCTGCAATTCCTTGCAGGGCTGTCACAGGAGATGGCAAGC